>NW_019272064.1:3307-4906 GCF_002738345.1 Cucurbita maxima
CGTTGATCACGGTCTTCCCTCCGGCATGGATGCAAAAATGCTCGAATGCCAACTTGAAATTAGGAACATAACCCTTCATATTAGGGTTGAAGAGCTTCTTAGCAACGAACATGACGGCAAACTGAAGTAGCTCTCGTAATGGAAGAACGAGAGGACCGAGAGTAGTGATGTTTCTTCTTAGAGCATCTCCTGCCATGACCACGACATCTTTCGATAACGCAATGCCAGTGATTCCATCATCGTCTTCCTCCTAATACCAAAGCTATCATGTTCAATAAGGTTTCAATCTCATTGAATATTCAATCTATGTTTTTAGTTTTTTTGAAAAGGCCTTATATGATAATATTTCTTATTTATACACTCATGATCTGTAATGGTCAAACGTCATCGTTAGCAGATATTGTTCTATTTGTGTTTTCCCTCAAGGTTTGGTTTTTAAACGGGGTTTCCACACCCTTATATGGTCTTTCCCTCAAGGTTTTTAAAACTCGTCTGCTAGGAAGAGGTTTTCATACCTTTATAAAAGGTGCTACGTTCTCCTTCCTAACAAGGAAGTGGGATCTCACAATCCACCCCCTTTCGGAGCCTAGCATCTTCGCTGGTACTCGTTCTCTTCTCTAATTGACAAGGAAGTGGGATCTCACAATCCACCCCCTTTCGGGGCCTAGCATCTTCGCTGGTACTCGTTCTCTTCTCTAATTGATGTGGGACCCCCCAATCCATCACCTTTCAAGGCCAGCATCCTTGCTAACACACCGCCTCATGTCCACTCCTTCGGGGCTCAGCTTCCTCGCTAGCATATCGTCTGGTGTCTGGCTCTGATATCATTTGTAACCACCGAAGTCCAGGGCTAGCATATATTGTCCTTTTTGGGCTATCCCTTTCGACACCCTTATAAAACGCATCTACTAGGGAGAGGTTTCCACACTCTTATAAAGGGTACTTCGTTCTCCTCTCTAACCGATGTGGGATCTCACATAATCTTTCTTTTACTCTAACCTTATGTCGATGGAAATTTCATTCTTACCTGATATACGCATCTGAATGCTAGGTCATCGGCCCCGATGTGCGTCCTCACCAAATGGGCAAGCTTATACTTCGCTCGCCACCGGTCCGAGCTTCGGTTCGAGAGAAGAATCGCAGTGCAATTCTGTCGAAACAAGCAAACGGGTACCAACATTTGCTTCTTATTTCCAGGGTAGAAATTATTGGTGATGTTCTCCGTGGTAACAACAATGGCGTAGCTGTTTTTATNNNAGATCAATGGCTATCAATCCAGAACTACACCCCATGCCACTTAAATTAAAGCTTCTAACATTGTTCCTCATCTTGTATTTATTCATAACCATGGCTGAAAGCGAAGGTGGCGGGCTAAAAGTTCCGCCGTTGACGACAAGAACATCGATGTCCACAGGTTCGACATCGGCATTATTAGCAAATAAATTGTCCAAGGCATCGAATATCATATCCTTGGCTTCTTTTCTCGATGCTGCTAGGGACAAATCAGGTCGAAGGCTCGTCAGAGTTGTAGGCACCGTCGTGTCGTCGCCAATGCCTGATCGCTTAAGAATTTTGTCCATGAACTCGATGGATGCGTCG
>NW_019272064.1:5026-180959 GCF_002738345.1 Cucurbita maxima
TGAATAACAAAATGGCAAATAAGATAAGGAGATTGAGGTGGGGGTGGAGCCATAATTGGTGAAAATCATTTGAGTTCATATGGGAAGGCTTAAGAATGATAATGGGCATTAGAGGGATCAAACAAAATTTAATGAATTTGAGTAAGAGAGAATATATATATATATATATATATATATATGAGTTTTAACCTAACTTGACCACCTAAACTAACCGTTTGGGTCAAGTTATAAACTTATTTGAAATGTGTTGAGTTCAAATAAAATGAGAACTTTATAGATTTGATTGATTCGTAGGGTGAGATTCCACATTGTAGTGGGGAACAAATCATTTCCGATAAGGGTGTGAAAACCTCTCCCTAGTATACTCGTTTAAAAAATCGTGAAGCTAACAAAAATATGTAACTGATCAAAGCGGATAATATCTACACATATTTTCACCTAAAACTAGATTGAATTGAACCAAAAGTCATCTGAATTTATTTTAATTCTAAAAAAATGTGAGTGATAACATTTATATGCATATATTTATTTTATTTATATTTAATTTCATAATTATATTTTTAGTGAACTCTTACATTTTTGAAAAGAACTAAAGTATGTTTTAGAAATTAACATTTTACTTTTATTAAAAAAAACAAAAAATTAAATAAATAGCTAATCATCCAACCTAAAAGAAAAATTAATGGTTGGTTCTTGATTAATAAAATAAGGGTGGTTTGAGTTGAAAATTTTATCAGGTTGGTGTAAAATAGGTGCAAATTCAACCTAACTCAATTTATAAAATGATCTTATCGATTTGAGAATGGAACGAAACATTCCCTTAACGTATAGGAATCTCTCCCTAACAAATGTATTTTAAAAATGGTGAGACTGACGACGATACGTAATGGACAAAAGTGGACAATATCTGCTAGCTAGTTGTGGGCTTGAGTTGCTATTGGCTTTATCATACTATTTTTTTTTTATTAATCTATTAGGATCGAAATTAATAGATAAGTGAATCGTACTAAAGCTCATAAAAAAAGTTGGTACGAACCCTTGTTCACCTGTACATATGGGAGGGTGAGCTTTTTAGGTTTTGAAAGATAGATTTCGAGCAAAGAAAGCGAAGTTTGGTGTAATGACCCTAATTTTATTACTGAAATAGAGTTGTTGCCATATGCATGACGTGTCTTTTTTATACGAAAATAGTTCATTAAACGATGCATTGGAAGGAAGCAATTGTTTTGCAAGGTTTGCTCGATTTATCTTCGACCCTTATTGCTTGACTATTGTTTAGCCTCTATAAGATACCTGTCGGATAACCATTTTGTCTTTCATTTTTCGTTTTTCATTTTTTAAAAAACAAGAACATTTGATAACGTTTTTTAGAATAAAATATTAGGGTTTCAAAAAATTAATTCAGGATTTTCGTAATCTTGTATTTTCTTCTGACACAAACACGTTTGATTTTTTTATTTTTTTTTTAAAACACAAGAAAAAAATAGTTAAACAACGTTATGGGTATCAGAAAACTAGAAATAAAATCGAAAGGATGCTTAAAAGATTAGATTTTGGTTGATTGATATATTGACCTAACATAATCACAAGTTACTTTTTTAGGTATTCGTGCATGTTAATTCTTAGATATTCATGAATGTTCGAGTAAACCTAGTTCGGGTTAATATGAACTTATAATTTATTTTTGAAAATCTATGTACTTTTTTGTTCCTACGTATTTCAATTCTACTTAAGGTAAAGTAGAGACCTAGTGCTTTAATTGTCATATAACACACTATTACAACTTTCTAAACCTAATAAACTCATTTTCTCCCATTTAACACCGACTTGCCTAGATAATCGTGTATAGAATCACATCGATGAACAATACGAACAATAACTCATACCAACTTTTTGATACAGTACGAACAATAACTCGTACCAACTTTTTGATGTTGTGTATTTTAATTAGCTCGAAAGTTTTAATATGATCTATTAGATCAGTAAACTTACTTTTTCTATCAAAATAAGATTTATTTTGATTGGAACTATGACGTAAATGTGAAAAACTATCTAGTGTGACCTTTGTGTTCATCTAAATAAATGATAGACATTGAAGGAATATTTTAAAAATATTCAGTAAGTGATGGTATTGTTGGGATCGAAAAATGTAACCACATATAACATAATTCTTGACACGTAAGACTTTTTTTTTATTAGGATTTGATGAATAGTATTCTCTAGCTCACATGTGTGCATATGAACCCACTAGGTGAGCTCGGATTCGTACCATCAGCCTGACTATGGACTAGCACATCCTCCCCTTACCAAAAACAAATAAAATGTTGACATTAAAACACATAAATTAATAGGTGAAAGTGATGTTCGTAGGCTTAATTAAAAAGAAAATAAAAAATAAAAAAACCAAATAATCTTGATTTTTGTTTTGTTACCTTTTAGATTTTTAAAATCTAAGAAAATTTAGGGGAAAAAATGTTTTTTTTTAATTATAATTTATTTTATTTTTACAAATTTGCTATGAATTCCAATATTCCCTTAGTTTTGTAAAATTATTTGGCTTTAGAGCAAGTTTCAATCTTCTTCGTGCACATCCACGAAAACGGTTGAACGTCTATTATTTGTTTAATGGCATTTGTCTCTATATTATTGCGGCTCTTGACATAGAGTTAGCCGAGTTTTATTTTCCAGATATTGTTATTGCTTCTTCTCTGAAAAAAGTTCACGACTCGTAAATCTTCTACCTCCACGCGATATTGCTCCATTAGAGTTTCGTCCATTGCAGAAAATTCTCCACTACTGCCTCTTATAGGAGTTTAGGTCGTGTCTGAGTCTCAGTGCTTGTTGGTATAGAATCACTCATTTAAATGTGGTTTTTTTTCATTTATATACCCGTACTCTTCCTTTGCGTCGTACGAAGAAACATAAATTAGCACTTTCATTGTTGAGAAGGTAAAAAGGTACACCATATTGCTTATAAATTTCATTATAAAAGGACATAAATATTCATTATACTAACGAAAAAGGAAGGGATAATCCTTTTGATCTTGCCCTCCCAAAATCGATGGTTGATAACAATTAAGATAGAGCTTGACGCCAATCAATAATATTAGGTATCATATTAGACAAAAAGGTTCATTCTTCTTTCCTTCTTTTATTCTCCCTCACTTCACCATCACAATGGTGGAGCTTCATGTTTCTCATCCTGAGAAAAAAAAAACATTGGGTTAAAATCAAACATGAATAATTAAAAAACCGAAAAATTTGGTTTGGTTTGTAGGTTGATTTTTTTTTTTTTTTTTGTCTACATCAACTCGACCAACTCAATAAAAAGGTTACAATCCAACCCAACCACACCCTGCATTTAGAAGTGTAACATCCTAGACCACCGTAAATCTACCGCTAACACATATTGTTCTCCTTTGACTTTCTTTTTCGGGCTTCCCCTCAAGGTTTTCAAAACATCGGCTAGGGAGTGATTTCCATACTCTTATAAATAATGATTTGTTTTCCTACCCATCCAATGTTGGGATCTCACAAAAAAGGTTTGGAACATTTAATATTTGTAACTGATGTTAGTGATGTGAGCTGACTTCTAAATATTTGATATTTAAACTTTGAGATTTTAGTTATTAATATTACATGTATCAGTTTATAATAAAAGAACAATCCGACAACTCAACCCAACCCAGAAGTTTGAGTTGGAAATTGTATTCGGGTTGTTTGGATCACCTCGAAAAAATGATACATAAAATTTCATATTCGAATATCAGGTAAAATCACCGATCAATCCAAAAACTTATTTTACCTTGGGTACCTCCTCCAGAGGTTTGATAGGGAAAGGGAACTTGACCCGACTCAATGAACTTAACATCGTCGACAAGAAGTGCATAATGCCTTTCGACCTCCTCGGCAGTTTTTCCCGGAACAGCCTTCGCAACATTCAGCCATCGGTCAGGTGTGTCTTGATCATAAACTGCCAATGCCTGCTCAAAGACCTTGTTTTGCTTTACAGTCCATGTACTAGCTGATCCATGGGAAGACATTGAAGCCATTGGTAAATGCTAAGTTCAACAAGAAAATTAGGGCAAAAGGGTTAGAACGAAGGATGTGTGGCAAAGAGTGGGCAATGGAAGCTCTTTATAAGCACGAAACGAGAGGGTTGATTTGAAAAAATTATTCGATAGAGTGACCACGACCTAACTACTTCATAATACAATTTATGGTATTTTTTTTTATCGTTTCTGTCTCGTACATTAAATGATATAGAATTATCGAACGTATTGTAGCTATGTTTTAACACTTTTTTCTTTCTGTTTTTGATTGGTGGGATAACTCCAATTGGGCAATGAGATATCCTTTTTCCTTTGAAAGAGCATTTCAATGATTTGTCTCCTTAGAAACCATACGATGTAGTAAGGACAAAGAGAATCAGTATCTTCCTAAGAGTTATTTTCCCTCCCATAGTACTATTCTACCAGCATTATGTAAAGTTGTTAAGTTGTTTAGGCACTTGATGACTTCGACATTTCTCTGCATCCCTTACAATATGGTCATGTTATCTACTTCTTGTTTTTTAAGAATAACACGAGTCATTCCAGTATGTTTTGTCATCACTCACATGCATTCCGAAAAAATTCTTAAGAGGTCACCCAATATAGAACATTCCGAAAAAATTCTTAAGAGGTCACCCAATATAGAATTGCTCTAAGTAAAGTGCGTTTAACCATGAAGTTTCTATGATTGAGCCATTGGAAATGAAAGTGCACCTTATTGGTATAGATAGTGACTTTTAATTCTTTCCAGTCTTTCTTAGCTATTCTATTCTCAAGTTCTGTCTCATTCGAATATGGTCTTGGTTCATTCATGTATCCCTAATTTACTCGAGTGTCACCGTAAATATTTATGTCCATTGTCGTTGTTCTTAATGATTTGTATCAGAGTTATGCCCTTGACTTAGCCACATTTGTATGCAATCCTAATTAGCGAGCAAATGTCGAGTAGAAGAGCCTAGATAATAGGTGAACTAATCGATTACTATTTAAGGAGACACTAAGTCATTTGTTTGAAATAATTCTTATGAGGATGACATGGCCTTCGATGATATGAAATCTTCTTATAGAAACCAAAAATAAAACTCCAGCTCAAAATGAATAATATCATATTATTGTAAATATCGGTAGATTTCTATAACAAATATAACACATCAATCACGTTATTATTATGGGTCCATCATATGATTGAAGAATGCATTTTTGGAAAATAGAACACAAGAAAATAAAGTTATATTTGGCAACTATTTCATACAACTTGGAACACCTTTGGTTGAAGGAATCTAAGTCCAAATTTTGAAAACAAAAAAGGAAGAAATATATTTTTTTTTTTTTAGAATTTGACTAAAAATTTAAATAATTTTTTTAATTACGATCAAAAGCTTACTCGAAAATTATAAGGAGCGTGATATAATTTTTTTAAAAAAATTTAAATCAAAATAGTTATCAAACGAGGTCTTAAATAATTTTTTTTATGGCCCGTGCATTCTCATGCAACGCGGTCATATTACTTACTTCTCGCTTCTAAAAATGAATATTATCCCCACAAACCAACATGACTCCTTCCAACACGATGTGTTCTCACTTAAATGCATACTAGGAAAATTTTCAAGATGTCGTCCAACATAGAATTACTCCAAGTAAAACACGTTTAGCTATAGAGTTCATATGATTGAGTCACCGAAAAGGAATGTGTACCTTGTAAGTATAGGTAGTGAATTTCAATTTTTTAAATCTTTCTTAGTCATCATATCTTCAAGATCGCTTTTATTTTGATGTGGTCACGGTTCATTCAAGTACTCCTCCTGTATCTAGAATTTAATTATCATTTAAAATTTATCATGATAAGAATTTAATTACCTCTTGTCTCATTTAAGTTGATGATCTAAAATATCAAGAATTTTGACAAAATAAGGTGTTTTTCTAGTAGATTTACAATATATAATATGAACTTTTTGTTGTCATATATATGATTTTGAGATTCTTATTATATTCTCTTCCAAGAAAAGAATATGACTCAACTTGAGAGCAATAGGCTACACTAAAAATATCTCTTGGAATATATGATATACAAAGCTAGGGAAACAAAGGCATAAGGATCACAAAAGCTAGGGTTGTCCTGCCATGGCTTTACGTTGCAACTTGCTCTAGGGCAGCCCCCAAGTCTATGGGCAATATATTGTCACACTTGAGTCTTGTTTATTAGCTTGAATAGAATCTATATTCAAAATTTATTTGTGACACTCGAGTAAGGAAATACTACATAAATGAACCGATATCATATCTGAGTGAGAGCGATTCTGAGTATAGAATGACTAAGAAATACTTAACATAGTTGAAAGTTACTGCCTATACCAACAAAGTATACATTCTTTTCTCGTGGCTCGATCACAAGAACACCAAAATTAATCGTGTTTTGCTTGAACTAATTTTATGTTGGGTGACCTCTAAGGATTTTAATAAGAAGCATATGAGTGAAGACAAAACATCTTGAAAAGATCTGTGTTGGTTTGTGAGGATTGTTGTAATGATCCTATGCCCAAGATTCGGATCAGTATTTGCCTGATGACTCCAGCTTGTGACACCCGAGTAAAAAAGGGTACATGAATGAACAAAGATCACATATGAATAAAAGTGAAAGGGTACATGAATGAACAAAGATCAAATAAGAATAAAAGTGGACCCGAGTAAAAAAGGGGACATGAATGAACAAAGATCACATATGAATAAAAGTGGTCCTAAGGATATGATGATTAAGAAAAATTTAAAATAATTGGAAGTTACTACCTATACCAATAAGGTGTGTCTTTTTCCGTGACTCAATCATAGAGATTTTACCGTTAAACATACTTTACTTTGAGCAATTTTATACTGAGTGACCTCCGAAAAATTTTCTTGGGATGCAGGGTAGCGAGGCCAAAGCATGCTAGAAAGACTCTGTTGGTCTGTGGGGTGATCTTCACTCTTAAGAAGCGAGAAGTAGGTAACATGACCATGTTGCAGACCGAGTTCCTATGATCGCTCTCATTCAAATATTGAAGTTTTATATAGTAGGGATTCTTCTCCTCATCTAGTCAATTTTGGGACTGTGATCTCATTCCTAATCAATTTTATTTTCTTTTTCTAAAAGCATTTTTCATTTGTTTGAATTGCACAAAATGTCTAAAGTAAAAGGAAGGTGACCAAATGTCATGGTAAAGTATCTCTAGTGATGATGAGCTGAAAATTACATGAAACATAACTTTTTTCACGAATCTCTTTCAAAGGAGGTCGGGATGGTGTTGTTAATCATTTCGTTTATAGAAATAAAACTTATAAATACTACTTTCACGTACTGATTTTTTCGGGTAAGAACGTTATTGAAATCTAAACAAAATTTTAAAAATTAAAAGACGAAAATCATGACTATCAAACTCTAAGGTAACACATGCTCCAAACAATGCTTAGATTCCTTGTGATTCCCTATTCCACCTCCCATTTGAAGGTGACATAATATTCAAGACTATTCCTTGCTAGTGCGGTCCTCGAACATTCACTTCAACTTGGAAAAGGAATGCTTATCATTGACCGATAATTTAAACCATATTCTAGATTATATTGTCTGCTTTGATTTGTTACATATCGCCGTCAGCTTTACAATTTTAAAATAAATCTATAGAGAGGTTTCCATACGCTTATAAGAACTATTTTGTTCTCTTCTTCAATTGATGTGAGATCTCACAATCCACTACCTTAAGGGCCAACGTCCCCGCTGGCCGCTGGCACACCGCCCAGTATTTGGCTCTAATATCATTTGTAACCGTCCAAGTCTACTACTAGCAAATATTGTCCGTTTTGGCCCATTACGTTAGTCTCACAATTTTAAAATGCGTTTACTAGGAAGAAGTTTGTACACCTTTATAGAAAGAGTCCTACTTCCGCTAATTTAGGGACTGATCATGATTTTGCTTTTGTGATATTGAAGGTGGCATTCTTAGCTGATCATACGCCTATCACTGCTGCGTTGCTGGGATGTATTGGACCATTGAAGCGAAGAATCTTAAGAGAGAGAAAATAAAGGAAAAGGGAACGAAAAGGTGACACCCCAATGAATCTTTTTTGTCCATATTTGTAGGGTTTTATGAATGATAATATTGACATTCATGGGTCCAAAAATGTCGTTATATATATATATATATATTAAAGATCAAAGTAGATCAAAGTTTGAGTATTATGTAGCAGGAGTAAGATAAGTTTAAGCTTGTATTAGTTACTACGTGAAAAGTTGATTATTCAATCTCTTTGGCACCTGATGGTCCAGACATGTATCGACGTCAATTTCATGGTATTAAAATATGTCTACTAATGCGAGATTTCTATACGCACCTTAAAGAATGTTTTGTTTTCCTCTCAAACTAATGTGGGATCTCACACGACATTTTTCTGCATCACCTACAACATGGTCACGTTCCTACTTCTCGCTGCTTAAGAGTGAAGAATATCCCTGTAGACCAACACGAGTCCTTTGAGCAGTTTATCCATGGGGAGTTCCTATGATTGAGCCACCGAAAAAGAAGGTGCACCTTATTGGTATAAAGAGTAACTTTTATCTTCTTTAAGCCTTTCTTAATCATTCTATCATCAGAATTGATCTCATTAGGATGTAGTCTCAGTTCAGTCATGTATTTGTCTTTTACTCGAGTGTCATATTCTTGTATCTTAAATTTTAGGTTTTGTAGTTCATGTATCTTAAATTTTAGCTTTCTTAATCCTTCTATCCTTAGAATTGCTCTAATTCGGATGTACATGGATATCAAACTCAGGAAAGAATTGGAGGGTCAACATTGCTTATGGTTTGGCCATGTGAACAAAATTTTAAGATAGAACTTTGAATCTCACTTTTTCACTAAGGAGCTTGGGTTTAGTTTACTCATACGAATAAGATGCTTGAAAATAAGATATTTTGGATTAAAAGAAGATCATATTAGTTATGAATGAGAATATTATCAGAATTTCATCGAAATAAACGATGTTTGTGTTTGGTATTTTGTATGAGAATGTTACCGAATTTGGGGGTGTACATAGGTTGGCATGAATTGGGTTGAAAAAATCTTTTAGATGAACTCGAAATTTTTAGTTGGTTGGATTGGTGACTCAAGTAACCCGAATAGAGTTCACGACACAACCAAACTCAACTCTCTATTTTCGGGTTGGGTTGGGATAGGTCGTCGGATTGTTTTCTTAAAAAAATTATTTATCCACAATATATCTTACATTAATAACTAAAATGTCATCAAATTCAAATATCAAATATTTATAACTCATTACCCATCACTAATAACATCAGTTGTTAAATATTCTGAAATCTTTTTGAAAGTAAGATAGGGTTGAGTTGTAACCCTATTTTTCAAGGTGATCGGGTTGACCCGTCTTAAAAATTGTCAACCTGCAAACCAAACCAAATTTTCAATTTTCTAAAAATTAAACCCAACCTAAACCGAAAAAAATTCTAATTCAACCCAACTTTTATTGTTTGGATTGGATAGTCTAAGTTAATTAGTTTATCTGATCATACGAACATCCCTAATTAAATTTTACTGAAATATAACAATTATATTTGTGTTTGGTCAATCCCATTGCTTTAGTTTATTTTCAAATTTCTTTCCTACCTTTTAAAAATATATTTTTTAAAATAAGACTTAAAAAAGATATGAAAGTGCCTCGAAAAAAAGAGCAAGCAATAACCTTTTTTTTATTTCATTGAAAAAGTACAATTAGAATTAAAAAGGCACAAAAAGCAAGCAAAATTGTTCATTCTTCTTTCATTCTTCAAGCACTCCACGAGCTGCCTCTATCCAACTTCATGTTTCTCCATCTTGAGAACAAAACAAAGGAAAAAGAGAAATATTTTGTTAAAAATCAAACTTGATCAATGTTCAAACAAGCCTCGGGCTCTCTCTTCTCAAGAACGCCGAAGAAATCTCTTTAAAAACGATCTCTTCCCGTGACTGACTCTGATACCATTTGTAACAGTTCAAGCTTACTGCTAGCAAATATTGTCCGTTTTTGCTTATTACGTATCACTGTCAGCTTCACAGATTTAAAACACGTCAACTGGAAATAGATTTCCACACTCTTATAAGGAATGATTCGTTTTCCCCTCCAACCACGGTGGGATCTCACATTTTTTTCGATCTCAGTTAAAGAACGTCGACTATGAACAAGTGAGAATTATCCTCGCGATTGTTCTCCATTAATTGTCATCTCACTTGGGTTTTTACTCTCGATCCCACTAAACTACATCGGGCTAGTATCCTGATCTTAGAAATCTTAAAATGTTTTAGGGATCGAAAATTGAAAAAGAGTGAAATTCAAAGGAAACTATCATCGTTCTCGTAATGACAGTTCAAACGTTTCACACTTGCGTTAAATTTTGAATAAAATCTATACATATTACCTCTTCTCAATCATCTGGACCTTCCATATGGGAAAGGAACTTCACCAGACTCAATTTGCTTGACATCCTTCAAAAGAAGTTGGTAGTGCCTCTTCACTTCCTCTTCGGTTTTCCCACCAATGGCCTTAGCAACATTGAGCCATCGCTCAGGTGTGTCTTGATCATACACAGCCAAAGCCTTCTCAAAGGCTTTGTTTTGCTTTGCAGTCCATGAACCACCTGACCCATGAGCAGACATTGAAGCCATAATTAAGGGGTTAGAATCAAAGAGGCCTCTAAAGTTTTATGATGGGTACCAAACACAAGGCTGTGGGTACTCTTTATATATATGCTGGAAAAGCGAGGGTATCTTTTGACATTACAAAAGGAATTTTAATGATTTGTGTCCTTAGAAACCACAAAATGTTGTTAGAACAAAAGACACACAACAATTGGAGATGGTGAGAGAATCAGAATCTCGGGTAGAGTTTCTGTTTCTCGAAAACCAAAATCTTGAAATGTTAACTTGTGGGCCAAGTATCCTTGTTGGCACACGGCTTCTTTCTAGCTTTTATATCATTGTAACCGTCTAAAATCATATTGTCCGTTTTGGTCCGTTATGTATAGCCATCAGCCTCATAGTTTTAAAACGTATCTGCTACGGGAAAGTTTTCTCGTTTATATAATAAATATTTTGTTCCTCTCTCCAAGGAATCTCAGTCTATTCGTCCATAAATTTTAAAAATCGAAATTTATTAAATACAAAATTAAAAATTGAAAGTTCATAAATTAAATAGACACAAATCTCAAAATTTTAGATCTAGTAATTTTTGTACGATCTTTTATTTTAAGGGTTATATATATTTTATTCCATTTGAAAAGAATTTATTGTTTATTCTTGAAAACTTTAGTATTTGATCACATTCACAATATATTTTCAACCTAGAAAAAGAAAAGGACCCAACTTTATAGCAATAGGCTACCCTAGATATCTATTGGAATATAATAGGCGTAGCTTGGGGAAACAAAGGCATAAGGATCATAAAAGCTATGGCTGTCCTGCCATTAGTTACGGCTAGTTGCAACTTGTGAGCTAGCTAGGACCGTCCCAAAGCATATGGGGAATAGTCCTTTGTACCATTCATGGATGTAGGAGAATTTCTTCTTTTCGAATCACGTAGATCTTTGTCTTTTTGTTTAATTTATGTTTGTGGGTGTGTGAGAGCGATCGATCTTGCTTCCACTTCTGTTACAACAGTTGGTCTATGAGAATAGTCAAGTTGAGACCCCATTAAAATGTAGATAGAATATTACAAATTTTATGTAATAGCTCAAGCCCATCGCTAGCAAATATTGTCCGTTTTATCCCGTTACGTATCGTTGTTAGTCTCACGATTTTACAACACGTCTGCTAGGGAGAGGTTTCCACACTCTTAAATGTTTGGTTGACCTCTCCAACCTATGTGGGATCTCACAATCCACCCTCCTTAGGGGTCAACATCTCGGTGGCACACCGCCTGGTGTGGTTTCTGACTTTGATACCATTTTTAACCGTCCAAACCTACCGATATCAAATATTGTCCGCTTTGGCACGTTACGATCGCCGTCAGCCTCACGATTTTAAAACACATCTGCTAGAAAGAGACTTGCACACTTTTATAAGGAATGTTTCGTCCCTTTCTCCAACTAACATGAGATCTCACATTTTTATATCTCATCAAATTAAATCTGTGGGTTCATTGATTATTTACTCAGTTATTACAACAAGTCTAATGTCATTTCCCTCTCAGATTAAATTGTCAGTTTTTGGGTTCGATGAAGTTTTTACAAGAATGTTTTTCATTTTTCCACACGACTTGACAAGATCGTTACCAAAATGAATGTGTTCGAAGAAGAAAGCTATTAAAGAATAAGATGACAACTTACAACATGTTGAAATTCGTTAGAGATGAATATAGGAGTCGGTATTAGGGTTATAGCTCGAGCTATTACCAATATTAGTTGAAAACTACATGAAATAAACTCTTGCAAGGAATCTCCTCAAAATGAAATTGATGGCTAAGGACTTAGACATACCCTCCAACCAATGCTTAGAATCTTTATCATCCCCAATTCTTCCCTCCAATTGAAAGCAATAATTATATCTTCGAATCTTCCATTTCTTGTAGGAACTATATTCATTACAAGTATGGACCTTGAATATTTAGTTCAAGTTGGATGATAATGTGTTCATATTTCACTAAGAACGGGAGAAATCTTTTTTAATAACCTTATTAAAAATGATCCTAAAGCTTAGTTTAAAGGTTATTAATCAATCCAAATCATAATTTAGTGTTACTAGCTAGTGTTTATTCCAATGTCGTTCTTAATTCTTGTTCGATCCATCTAAAACTTGTCTAAAGCTAAAAACACAAAGATCTAAAGGTTATAAAAGACTCTAAAGCACTTTTCTTCCATCCGATAGAAGTTCAAATAGATCGTTGCCTACTAGTTCTTATTGAAGCGTTGGTTCGTGTTCAAACACGTTTAAAATTGTATATTATGAACTATACTGGTTATGGCTAATCAGATCTAATGTTGCTTAAGGTGTGGGTCACCGCTGAAAGTCATCTCCTAATTCAAAATGGCTAATTGAATTGAGTAGCTAGTGTTATGCCATTGTATCACAATTTTCAATGCTCTTATACCACTTATTGTAGCGGAAGCGGAAGAAAGATCGATCACACTCACACACCCACAAACAGAAATTAAACAAAGAGATACAAAGATTTACATGGTTCGAGATAGAAATTTCTCTACATCCACGGATGATAGCCAATCAATATAGCCAAAGGATTTACAAGTGTATCTCTCATACTCTTGTACTCAAAGTCTCTCATCAAAGTTCTTCTTAATTGCCTCTAGCAAATACAAAATGACAATGACTCTACGTCTCAAAATAATGAGAGACAAGCTTTTATATAGACATAACAATACTTTAACTCTTGTTCTTAATCTTCATCTCTCTCGATATCTCACCACCGTCAGTCCATTTTGGTCTATTATGTATTATCATTAGTCTCACGGTTTTAAAACGTATCTGTTAGAGAGAGGTTTTCACACTCTTGTAAGGAATATTTCGTTCCTCTCTCTAACCAATGTGAGATCTCACAATCCACCCCGTTGGGAGTCAGCGTCCTCGTTGACACACCGCCCAGTGGTGTTTGACTATAATACCATTTGTAACAGCTCAAGCCCACCGCTATAGTAGATATTGTCCGCTTTGGCCTGTTACGTATCGTCATCAGCCTTACGGTTTTTAAAACGCATCTACTAGAGAGATTTTCACACTCTTATAAAAAAATGTTTCATTCTCCTCTCCAATCTCCAAAGTGATTCAAGCTACTCAACCATCGTAAATAAATATTCTAAATGTTGAAAATAAGTTTTGTCCATGTTGTAAACTAAACACAAAACCCTCGATCTCAAAAATCATAATATTGGTGGTTTGATTGAATAATAAACTCATAAAGGCCAGACAAAACTGTTGATGAGTGGTACTAACACCAAGAAATCATATTCATTCGAGTATTACAACTACATTTTAAGGGATACAACCACAGAGAACTTCAAATTTTTTCATGAAAATTCCAAAGAAAAAAGAAAAAAAAAAATGGATAGATCAGCAAGAAAATGGCTTTCTTCTTCTTATTCTTCCAGCATGGAACTTCATGTTTCTCATCCTGCAAAATTCAAAGGAACAATAAATATTGTTTAAAAATTAAACTCAAGAACTAATGGCTGAGTTTAGTGTTCTTCTTGAAACATGTAGTCATCAGCTTAAAAAAATAAACTCGAGCTCTCGGGTGATCGTAAATTTAATTATATCAATATTTTAACAAGGACGTCAGACAACTGTCCTATCCCAATTCATCGTACATTTAAATACTATATAAAAAGTCGAGATTTTAAAGTTTTTTCTCAATCTATACAGAAAAACTTACTGTTCATTCATATCATTTTGCATTTGGTTTGATTGGATTGTGACATTTTTTTAGACGTAACCTAGTTGTTGAGAGTTGCCATATTTTCAACCAAATAACTCTTATTAAATAATGAACTCAACCCAACCATAAACTTTTTGGGTCGGATTGGTTCATGATCTTTAGGTCATTTATTTAATTTTTTATTTTTAATAAAAGTAAAATATCTATTTAAGTCAGATTCACCACTCTAATTGAATATATACTTTGAAAAATTACCTTCTAAATAGTTTAAAAATGGTTCTTAAGAGTTATTGAAGAATAAATAATAAAAAAAATTTAAAATATTTCAGTTCTTTCAATTCCGTTCAACTTAATCTAGTTTTACGAGAACCCATAAATCAACTTAACCCATAAAATTTTTATTTATCTGAATTCATTTCAACCCAAATAAGTTCAAAACTCAAACGGAGGTGGATCCAATTTTCTTGCTTGATCATCAATTAGTGGCACTAAATTGGGAGCTATTACCTTAATCATCATCAATGAGTAGCATTAACTTCCTCTTGAGCTTCGATAAGGAAAAGGAACCTTGCCAGACTCAATATGCTTAACATCCTCCACAAGAACTTGGTAATGCCTTTTCACTTCCTCTTCAGTTTTTCCACCAATGGCCTTAGCAACATTCAGCCATCGATCAGGTCTGTCTTGATCATACATTGCCAAAGCCTCTTCAAACGCCTTGTTTTGCTTTGCAGTCCATACACCCGACCCATGAGCGGACATTGAAGCCATTGATGATATTGCTAAGTTTGAGGAGATTTGGCTAAAAAAAACAACACAAAAATGGGAAAGCTTTAATGGGTTTGAAAAAGAATTCAAATTTTGCAAGGAAAAGATGAATGGATTTGTGCCAAAGAGCTACACCTTTGGTGCTCTTTATAAGAGGAAGCCAAAGGGTAATGAACCAAGTTGGGGTGTAAAGGGAAATCTTTTTGTGTAGTTGAACAGGGAATGTCAATGATTTGTGTGTTTATAAACCACAAGATGTAGTAAGGACAAAACACAACAATTGGGAGATGGAGAATCAGTATCTTGCTTCCAAAATTTTGAGAAAATGCAATATTATAATGATGTTTTGAAGAAATTGATATACTTAGAAACTAGAACATATCAATTTATTTTGTTTGATGATTGTAGGTTAGGGAATAAAGATGAGAAACCACACCAAGACAAGAGAGAGGTCCATTTAAAAGGTCTATTTTTATTATTATTAAAGATTTCAAGGAGAATGAGATGCTTGAAAAGGGTATGTATGGTAAAACTAGTGCTACAATTTCCTCAAAATATTAATGAAGTTAAAGTCGTGAGAATAAATATGAATTTTCTAGTTAAAAGAAATTAGTTGTGACGGCTCATTAAAGGAGGGTTATGCAAATGAATCGATATTGCATTTAAATGAGAGTGATCATAAGAATAGGATGATTATGACTATGAAAGGTTTAAAATAATTGAAAGTTATTACCTAGTAGATATTGTCTGCTTTGGCCCGTTACTTATCGTAGTCAACCTCACAGTTTTAAAACGCGTCTGCTAGGGAGAGGTTTCCACACTGTTATAAGAAATGTTTTGTTTTTCTCTCTCCGACTGATGTGGGATCTCATAATCCCTCCCCCTTGGAGGCCTAGTGTCCTCGCTAGCACACCCACCCGATGTCTGGCTCCAATACCATTATAATAGTCTAGGTCTATCACTAATAGATATTGTCCGCTTTAAAGTATTACGTATCATTGTCAGTCTCACGATTATAAAACGTGTTCATTAGGAAGAGGTTTCCACACCCTTATAAGGTTCACCTTTTTTTTCGGTGGTTCAATCATAAGAATTTCAAAGTCAACAATTCTATGTCGAATGACCTGTTCGTAATTTTTCTAAGAAGCACGTAAAGAGAAGTAAGTAACATGACAATCTAACAGGGGGATGTTGGAAAATGTCGGAGTTATCAAATGTCGAATCCTAGACCTGGGGCGTTACACTAGCAAGTGAAATAATTTTATAGAAAAAAACAACCATTAGTTTTGGAATATCAATATAGTCCCTCATAAAGGTTGTATACTTCAATCAAATTGGGAATAATTTATTGATTTATATGCCCACTTTATGAATTGTATATGATTGGGGGAATTCAATCATACTCACATTATATTCTCTACTTATAAAAGAAAAGGAAACAACTTCATAAGGTATAGGGTTAGACTAAATATCTGTTGGAATATGAAATAGGCTTAGGGCAAATAAAGGCATCAGAATCGCAAAAGCTTGGTTGTCCTACTAGTGCTTAACTGCTGCAACTTGCCCAAGGATAGTCCCAACCCTACACGAATATCTTGTCACATTTGAGTTTATTCTATTGACTTTAACATAGAATTCAAAAATTTTGTTGGGACATATTTAGCATGTGGAATAAAAAAAAAAAAAAATTAGGTTAGACGTGTTAAGATCAAAACTCTCCCGATAAAGAACAAGTTTAATGATCCAAGATTCTAACACTCGGTAAGATATAAACAATCCTACTTGAATGCTCTCAACTCAACGGGTTTTAAAATCATGAAACTGACGATAATACGTAACGAGCCAAAATAGACAATATCATCTAGCAGTGGGTTTGGGCTGTTATAAATGGTATGAGAGCCCAGACACCGAGCAATGTGCCAGCGAGGACGTTGGACCTCAAGGGGGGCAGATTATGAGATCCCACATCGCTTGGAGAAGATAACGAAACATTCCTTATAAGAGTGTGAAAACCTCGTCCTCGCAAACTTATTTTAAAACTGTGAAGCTGATGATGATACGTAACAAGTCAAAGCAGACAATATCTGCTAACGTACACAACTTTTTATTTGCTTAACATAGAGAATTCATGGCACATACCAGTTATACTCTTTTTCAATAGACATATATATGTATACAAGGTATGTCCTCTTTAGGTACCAACAAAAGAAATCAATACAACTTAATTAGGTTTAACGTGTTATGGCTATTTAAATTTGTAACGACTCATACCTAGGATTCACAATTTGAATTCAGTACCTGATGGTCCCGACATTTACGTGCATCTCTTGTGACATGGTCACATTATTTATTCCTCATTTTTATGACAACACTAGCTTTTCCACGATGCTTTGTCCTCAGTTACATGACCTAGAATTGCTCCAAGCAAAACACATTTAACTATGGAGTTCCTATAATTGAGCTACCGAACAAATAATCAAATTATATCTTATTCAAATTAGATTTGTTTTAGCTTAAGCTATCTAAGTTATTTGAATTTAAGATTTTAGATTGCATAGATCAGTATTTTGTTCGTATACATATTAGAAATTTTTTTAATGAAACCCGGTCTCTATGCATCAATCTCGATTTTTTCGCCTTAAATTTGACATAAACTACCCAAAATATGTGTTGGAATATATAGGGAAGCTAGGGGAACAAAGGCATATGGATGTTTAGGTGCAACTTGGGCTATATAGCAAGACTTGTCACACTTCACTTAATTCTATTGAGGAAAAAAGAGGATTCACTTTAACATCGAATCCACAAATTTTGTTTGGACATGTTTAGTATATTGAAGAAACAACGGATGGTTAGAATCCAAAATTTATTGGTTCATATAACATTCTTTTAAAGCTAGCTTTAGAGTTCATATAGGTTATATTATATTAATCGAGTTATATTTATTTAGTTGAGTTTTTTAAGAAGATTGTATGAAAGTTAGAATAGGAAAGACCGCTAGTAGATATTGTATTGTTTGTTTTGGCCCATACATTCCAGGAAAGACCGCTAGCAGATACTGTATTGTTCGTTTTGGCCCGTTACGTATTGTCGTCAGTCTCACCGTTTTTTAAAAGAAGTCTACTAGAGAGAGATTTTCACACCCTTATAAAAAATGTGACGTCCCCTCTCTAGCTCTTTGAGGTCCAACATTCTCACTAACCCCTCTTCAGCTGATGTGAGATCTCATAATCCATTCTTTTGGAGGCCGAGCGTTCTCATTGACATATCGCTTGATGTTTGATATCATTTGTAACAACTCAAACCCACTGTAAGCAGATATTATTCTTTTTAGGCTTTTCCTTCTAAACTTCCCATCAACATTTTAAAATGTGTCTACTAGTTAGAGGTTTACACATATGTAAGAAATGTTTCGTTCCCCTCTCCAATCGATGTGGGATCTCACAATCTTTACCATCTAACACGAGTTCTTTTAGCATGTTTTTTCTACACACATGCTTTCTAAAAAAAAATTAGGAGATCAGCAAAGACAAGATTGCTCCAAATTAAGCACACTCAAATTTAAAGTTCTTATGATTGAACTATGAAAAACAAAAGTAAAAACGATGCACCTTATTAGTATATACATAGTAACTATGATTTTGTAAGCATTTATTAATCATCATATCTTTAAAACTATTCTCATTTGAATATGATATTAGTTCATTCATGTATACCTCATCATTAGTGAAACAACTTATAATAACTTTCAGTATTGAGTGAATTTATCTAACATAATTAGCTCGAGCTAATTCCAAGCTACAATAGATGATGCAACTAGCTCTTGTTGTCACATAATTTTGCCCGCTATCAAAGTCTTGATTATCAACTTTTGGTAATTAGTCCAGGACTAAAGCTCTCTCATCGAAAATAAACATAGTTATGACTATCAATTTCCTTCGATTCGTAGCTATTTAAGAAATTCTCCATTTAATTTTGAGGACCGAATAAGTATTTTGGTCATAGATGTTCTTAAACTCTTATCTTAAACTAAGTCTAACATGATATAAAATATACAATGTCTAAGGTGGATCGCTTCGAAAATAATAATCATAATATATAGATGGATTGATTAGTTGTCTTTATTAGTAGTATTTGCTGATAAACTTTGGAAGGTCAAATAAGGTGGATCTTATTCGTTCAATGCTACTTTGCACTTAGAAGTACAATTGGAAGCAAATGGTTCTTCGTCTTCCTTCCTTTATTCTTCCATTACTGCATGAGCTAGCTCAATTGATCTTCATGTTTCTCACGACCTGATGTCGAACCTGCACTCATATCAACTGAAATATAGTTCAATTGATTCATGCATAAATACTCGATCAGGAGTACGAGTTCAAATATTCCACCCAAACAAAAGAGCATTGTAAAGTAAGAGTGATTTTGAAGCAAACTAGCATGGTAAAATATTAAATTTACTACTCATTCAAACTATCTCAAGTCTATGACTAGCAGATATTGTTCTTTTGTTATTTCCCTCAAGGTTTTTAAAACGCATCTACTAGGAAAGGTTTTCACACTCTTATAACAAATGTTTCGTTCTCCTTCTCAACCGATGTGGGATCTCACAATCCACTCCCTTTTGGGGCTCAACGTCCTCACTGACACTCGTTTATTTCTTCAATCGACGTGGGACACCTCAATCCACCCCCTAGCATCCATGCTGACACCGCCTCGTGTCTACCTCCCTTCAGAGCTTAGCCTCTTCGCTGGCACATCGTTCAGTGTCTAGTTCTGATACTATTTGTAACAGCTCAAGCTCACCGTTAGCCGTTAGTGTTGTTTTTTAGTTTTCCCTCTCAAAGTTTTTAAAATGTGTTTAGGAGAGGTTTTCAAACCCTTATAAAAAATGTTTCGTTCTCCTCTCCAATCGATGCGGGATCTCACAATTTTCTCTTCAATTAATATTGATATTGTAAGTCAACTAGTACGAAAAGTATTAAATATTGATAAATAGTTAAACTTATCATAATTCATTGACTTAAGCTTTTGAATTCCGTTTATCGAACATATATTACCTTGTTCATCAGCACAATCTCGTAGAGCTTCTATATGGAAAATTAATTTCACCAGACTCAATATGCTTAACATCATTCACAAGAAGTTGATAATGCCTCTTGACTTCATCTTCAGTTTTTCCACCAATGGCCTTAGCAACATTGACCCATCTATCAGGTGTGTCTTGATCAAACACAGCCAAAGCTTTCTCAAACGCTTTGTTTTCTCTTGCAGTCCATGCACTTGACCCATGAGCAGACATTGAAGCCATTGCTTAGTGCTATCTTGTGGCAAAACAAATGGACAGCTTCAATGGGTTTGAAGTGAAGAGAATGATTGTGTTGTAAAGAGAGGAAATGGTAGGAGCTCTTTATAAGGAACAAGCCAAGAGGGAATTCATTGTGTCAATTGGGAAGTGGGAAATCTTTTGAATTTGAAAGGGAAGTTTGATGATTTGGGTCCTTAGCAACCACAAGATGTTGTAAGAATATAAGACACCAAACAATTGGAGATGGAGAATCAGAACCTTCCAAAGGTGATGGAAACATTAGAACAAATAAGTTCTTGGGAAGGAAAATATAAAACTAGAAAGGAAACCTTCTATTTTACTCGATCACTACTTGATTTGTGTAACGACTCATGTTTAGGATTCAAATTTGGATTTGGTACCTGATGGTCCCGACATTCACCTGCACGACGTGGTCACATTACCTACTTCTCACTTCTTAAGAATGAAAACTATTCCCACATACCATCACGAGTCCTTCAAGTTCTTAAGTGTGAAGACTATCTCCACCAACAATCACAAATTTTTCAAGCATGTGTTGTTCTCACTCACATGTATCTTATGAAAATTCACAAGAGTTCACTCAACATAGAATTGCTCTAAGTAAAGCAGGCTTAATCATGGAGCTCTAATGACTGAGCACAAAAAAAAAATGTGCATCTTGTTGGTATAGATAGTGTCTTTAAATTCTTTTAAGTCTTTGTTTGTCATCTTATCCTTAAGATTACTTTCATTCAAATGTGGTATTGGTTCATTCATGTACCATTTCTTTACTCGGGTTCATTCATATCTCATCGACAAATGCACCAAATCACATCAAACAATAATCATGAACCCACGACTTTGAAACCCATATGTGTAAGCCCCTCACGAACCCGTATAATAGCAACTTGAGCAGATCCTGTGACGACCCATGCAGATCTTCAACGGGACTCTAATTCAAAACTCACTATTTTTTTATTAACAAAAAACTTAAACAAAGGAGGAATAGAAGTAATTTCGAGAGCAAAAAGGGACTAAGACATGATTGGCCATGAGATTCGTTAGAGATGAAAAGTAGAAGTAATTTCGAGATGAAATGAATAGTGATGATTATTTGAAAACTACATGAAATAAACTTTATGCAACGAATATTTTCAAATGAAGTTGATAGGCTAAGGGCTTAGAGATACCCTCCTACCAAATGCCTAGAATCTTTTCTAATCCCTAATTCTCCTTCTTTTAGGGACTATTCCCTATTATTGTGGTCCTTAAATTGTTTAGTTCAAGCTACAAAATTGTTTGTTCTTGAGTTCTATTTCCCATATTGATAGATAATAAATATCACATTATGTTGACATACTTGATGAGTACTCTGTCATCGATAAGGATTGAACGATCAGTTCTCAAGAAAATCAAAATTTTGAAGGAAGATGACGTTTTCTCCGAAAAACATTGATAGTACTTATTCAAGCATTTGATTCATAAGGTTGTTTAATCTCATAGAATACAAATTCATATATTACACAAAATCAGCCTAATACCTATGACTTTTGCCCTTTGTCTCAAAAATATACAGTATATAAACGGAATTATTAGCACTACATTTTAAAAATGCCCATAAATTTTTATCGTTAGTACCCTTAAAATTGAAGAGATTGAGGATTTATGAGAGGGTACATAGATAGTTTATATCTATATATTGATACTAAAAAAAACTTTTTATAAAAGTTGAGAATATTAATACTACTTTTAAAAGTTTATGAGTATTTTGTAACAGTGTACCAACCGTAAAATTGGTCAAATTGGTCTTGCCCGCGGGTTGGGGACGGCCCTAGGCCAAGTTGTGCAGCAAAAAGTCATGGCATAATTTGTGATATTGATATCATTGCTTCCCTACATAGCCATTGTGAGTATCATTTTCTTATATTTAGAGTAGCCTATATAGCCTATGAAGAAGTGTCCTTTTCATTTGTAGGTAGAGAATATAAGATGAATGTGATTGAATTCTTCCCAATCATATATGTAATTCAAAAAGTTGATTGTAAATCTTCTCAATTTGACACATTAAATTCGTGATTAATTTTAAAGATTCGAAACTCGTGTTAGGAATGAGTATCTTTGTTGTGGTTGATGTTGATAGGAGTATCTTATTGTCCAATTTTTATTGACTTTTGTGAGAATGTAGGGTAAAGATTTCACTTTTTTTTTTTTTTGGAGATCATATATACCCATTCTTATTGAAATTTATGTGAGTTCAAGAATAAAGTGGTTTGTTCGTCAAAATGAAAGGGTTACAAGATATTTGTTTTGATACCATGTTAAATCATTTGAGTTGTTGATGTCGAGTCATTCTTATGCCGCTAGCTATGCCCTGAATTGAAAGATAAGCGGGGTCGGGAATTCTGAGTCGACAACTCAATTTGATGAACTTACAAACTATCTCTTACCATGTGGTCACATTTACCTACTTCTGGCATCTTAAGAGTAAAAACTATCTCCGCATACCAACTCGCATCTTAAGAGTGAAAACTATCTCCATAAACCAACACGAGTTCTTCCAACATGTTTTGTTCTCACTCACATACATTCTAGGAAAATTCTTAGGAGGTCACGCAACATAGAATTGTTCCAAGTAAAACACATTTAACCGTGGAGTTTCTATGATTGAGCCAAAAAAAAAAAAAAAAAAAAAAAAATCTTNAATCAAATTTAAAAATTAATTTATGAGGCAATGTAGTTTCAATTATTAATTTATTTTCTCTTACAGAGTTAACTGCCAAATTAATGATTAAGTTATCACTCAGGTAGTGCACATGGACAGAACTTAGATTTTATTTATTTTAATAAAATAATATTAAAAAATACTTCAAAATCTTATTTTCAGTTTGACTTTTTAAATTATAAATAAATATATAATTTTTATATTATATTAATTTTTTCTGAATAATCTCCACCAATATTATATTTTTCTTAGTCAGATCGTTCTCATTTGAATGTTTTTTTTTTAATTTGTATAAATGAAATTCATTCAATAAAAGAAAAGAAAAGGAGTATTAAAATAAATAAATAAAAATAAAGGTAAAAAAAGAAAAATTGAAAAATTGAAAGTAAATAAAGGTAGAAAAGTATACTTTAATTTGAAAAGAAAATAATGAAAAGATAAAAACAAAAGTAGTTGGGATGATTTGTGGTGTGTCTTCACATAAAGAGACTAAGAAACACAATAATGACCCATAAACTATCCCCCAATGTTTTTGTTCCAATATTTCTCAACATTTCATGTGGGCCAAAAAAAAAAAAAAAAAAAAAAAACATCTTGTTGGTATATGTAATAACTTTCATTTTCTTTAAGTTTTTCTTAGTCATTCTACCTTCCGAATCACTCTCATTTGAATGTGATTTCGTTTCATTCACGTACCCCTTTTTTATACATGTAATTGCATAATCTAGTAACCTCAGTAATGAAGGTGCTTACTGAGTATTTTTGTGAAATCCCACATCGGTTGGAGAGAAAACCTTTCCTATTAGACGCGTTTTAAGAACCTTAAGGGGAAGCCCAAAAGTGAAAGTTCAAAGAGGACAATATATGCTAGTGGTGGGTTTGGGCGGTTACAAATGGTATCAGAACCAGACACCGAGTGATGTGCCAGCAAAAAAATTGTTCTCCGAAGGGTGTAGACATGAGGCGGTGTGCCAGTAAAAACACTGGGCCCCGAAGGGGGTAGATTTGGTGGGGGTCCCACATCAATTGGAGAAAGGAACGAGTGCCTGAGAACGCTGGGCCCTGAAGGGGGTCAATTGTGAATCCCACATCAGTTGGGGAGGAGAACAAAACACCCTTAATAAAGGTGTGAAAACTCTAGTAAAGGCGTTTTAAAAACTTTGAGAGAAAACTCTAAAGAAAAAGCCTAAAGAGGACAATATCTATTAACCGTGAGCTTGGGCGGTTACAATTTTTAATACTCAACATTTTATTTTAAATTTTTTTAGATAACGACAAGAATGTATCGGGCGCCATGGGCGCATGGTGAGGTGACTTATTGATGGTGTCATAGGACTAGACAAGTTGTAGTTCAAATTATGAGTGATTCAAGATTGAAAAAGAAAAAATTCTCCATCTACATCCTTCCCCCCTACTCTAAATTGGGAATTCCCTACCCATTTGAAGTCGGTCCACCAAGAATATTACGATAGCTTTACTTCAACAAACTATAGATCACAAACTTACTATATAAATATACGTTCAACTTCATGATAATTAGCTAAATTAGGAATTTTTTTGACGTTAAACGAAAGCGAGAGAAACTTTTCAACGAAAAAATGGTAGACCGTTCATCAATCCAAAAGCTTAAGTTGATAGGTTACGATACAATAATTATATCGATACTTTAACGCTCTTCTCACTTACAGTCTCGGGTCAAACACGTAGAAATCAATACTAATTAGAGAGTAAATGACGATATAGAAGTTCAAAAACATGATTAATGCTATGATATAGTATTTAATCATCGCTAAATTGAAAAAATTAAGCTAATGGGTTATGATAAATTTAATTATATCAATATTTTAACACTCTCTCTTATGGGTTTGAAAATTTGTAGAAGGTTGACTATGTGACGCTCAAGTAAAGGAAGGGTACATAAACGAACCGAGACTAATCTGAATGAGAATAATCCTAAGGATAAGATCCTTAAGTGTAAGGGCTTCTGGAGCAATTTTATATAGTGACCTTACATAAATTTTCTTAAGAAGCATGTAAGTAAGGACAAAATATGCTGAAAGGATCCATGTCGGTCTATGAGGATAGTTTTCCAAGTGAGAAGTAACAAAACCATGTCGCTAAGGAATGTTTGTGAGATCCCACATCAGCTGGAGTGGAGAACAAAGCATTCCTTATAAGGGTGTGAAAACCTCTCCCGAGTAGACTTATTTTAAAACCATGAAGCTGACGGCGATATGTAACAAGCCAAAACAGAAAATATCTGTTAGCCGTGGGCTTGGAATGTTACAAATAGTATCAGAGTCAGACATCAGACAGTGTGCCTACGAGGACACTAGGCCCTCAAGGGGGTAGATTGTGAGATTCCACATCAGTTGAAAAGGCGAACGAAGCATTCCTTACAAGGGTGTATAAACCTCTTCATAGTATATACGTTTTAAAACTATAAAATTGATAGTGATATGTAACCGACCCAGAAAAAGAAACAATATTACAAACAAAGGAAAAGGTAAAACACTTTGGGGGAAATGATTCTACATCTCTTTTGTTCTATATCTTGTGGTTTTTAAAGATACAAATCATTAAAATTCCCATTCTCTCAAATGCAATAGGTTTCCCATTATTGCCCTACTAGGAATTTCTCCACACCTATAAACCCTACATTTTTCTTGCTTATAAATTGCACCAAATCCCCAACTCTTTACCACAAAACCCCATTCAAGCATAGCTTTTGCTTCAATGGCTTCAATGTCCTCTCGTGGCTCAAATGCATGGACTCCAATGCAGAACAAGGCCTTTGAAAAGGCTTTGGCTGTGTATGATCAAGACACCCCTGAGAGATGGCTCAATGTTGCTAAGGTTGTTGGGGAGAAAACTGAAGAGGAAGTCAAGAGGCATTACCAACTTCTCCTACACGATGTCAAACATATCGAGTCGGGCAATGTCCCGTTTCCTTATCGAAACTCTAGCGATGATTTGCCGAGGAAAAGAGGTAACTTATAAGATTCTGTTCCCTAGGGAATGTTTCGTTTGATAACATTCGTGATTTAGAGGTGACACGGGTTGTTTTCCTTTCTTCTTTCTCTTTAGTACGTTAGGGTTGTCTAGACAGAAAACCGAGTTGTATACTGGGTGAAATAATTAATAGCTGAAACACGAAACGATTATCTAAAACAGTTTCATTTTTCGATATTTGAAAAACATAAAATGAAAAAACAAGAAACATTATCAAATCCGCGCGTATTTTGTTACATTTTTGTGTATTAAATTGGCAAATAGATTATATTTAACTTTTTTTTTTTTTTTTCTCAGGATGAGTAAGAAGAAGTTCTTCATTGATCCAGCTAGTGCAATAGCTGGAAGAATAAAAGAAAGAAGTTTATTTGAAGTCTTGTTTCTCCCAAAATCTAGGAGATATTTGGTCTTGTTTTTCTCCCAAAATCTAGGAGATATTTGGTCTTGTCTTGGTTGACATTCATATCTATGAGAAATGTCTAATTTAAGAGAAACACTTGTCTTAATTTGCTAGCTGGATTACACCCGACTCGAACTAAACTGGGTTTCGTTATTTTTATATTTGTTATCCTTAATTGGGTCGGGTTGGGTTGTTTTATTGGAACTGAATGGAGAAGTTCGATTTTCGAGTTTAAGAAACAAAGTTTTGGGTCAACTCGAATCGAACTAGTCCATTATAATAATAAAAATGAATCATAATAATAATATATACTTTGAGTAGACCATAGTGTTACGGTTTTCTTTTGCACGTCATACCTCTGCATCACACACTATCACCCACGCCCTCACCACACTACCCTCGTATCCATCGCATCACACGCCAATGCATGTCGCACCATCCCTCTCAACTGCACACTAGCATGCTGCTCGCTCACCATTGATTGTGTTAAATAATTATGTATTGTGGATAAATATAAATTTTTTTAAATTGAAGAACACGACAACCTAACCCGAAAATAAATAGTGGAATTTAGTTGTGAAACCATTTCGAATTACCTAGGTTACTAATCCAACCAACTTCAAACTCGTGTACCCTATTTTCATTATTTTTAAATTACACGAGTCGATTTCATGAGTTTTTATTTGTTATCGTAAAGTAATTGACCTTTAAAAAGTCGTAAAAGTCGGGTAGTTAATTTTATAAGTACTTTTTGTTTAAAAATTATTTTTTATCTATTATTTTAAATACGCAATTAAACAGATATATTTGTAGTCGATTTAAATCTTAACCGATAAAAATATATCTATTAATTATAGGTTCGAGGCTCGAATCCTAGCTGAACGAAAGATCTTATAACCCGTTTACAAGGATGGGCTTCATGATATCATCGTATGGCCCATTTTACAACAAAAAGAAAAAAATTATGGTTTTGGTATATTTTTCTTTCAATTTTTAAATAAAATTTATTGTCGTTCAGACTACTAGAAGAAAGAAAAGCGAGTTTAAGATTACGAGCCAAAGAAGCAGACCGAGACGAAGAAGAAGCGTTTCATTTACTGTAAGCTCGGTCGCATTGTCTACATCAACTGCCATTTACCTAATAAGCTTGTGGAAAACGAAGCTATGGTACGTTCTGATACTATATTTGAAGTAATTGTTTGAATTCATGAGCAAAAAATCAAACAAATCTCACGGGATTACAAAGAACTGCAGAATTGTCTTACAACAACACGAGAATATAAAAAAAAAAAATAATAATAATAAGTGTTTCTTATCATACGTATTTACGGGTTCTTCGAAGTAGATACAATGCATACAAAATTAATCTTTAAAGTATCTACGGGTTCTTGCAGGGATCAGGTTCCCCACACATAGTTTTTCTCTATTTATTATTCTTTAAAAAAATAGTTATTTTAGAGTTTACATTTTTTTTTTATAATTTTTAATAAAAAATTGTAAAAATTTCGAATTTATTAATATATTTTATAAGCCATAATTTATAAAATAAAATCGTAGTTAAATTACTTAATTTATTTTTTTAAATATAACCAAAATGCATATATATATTTGTTGAAACTATATTTATATTAAGCGAGGCACAGAGGGAAATTAGGCGAAGACATGAACGGGAAGTATATCTAATGGAAAAAATGTTCCCACCCCGTCCATGTTCTCCACTCCCTCCTCATTCCTCTTCAGTACTCGACCTTTGGGGTAAAATTGACATTTCTACAAAGGCGTGAGTTCTAGTCTCAACCTAAACTTCTTAACAAGATCTCCTTCGCTTTTTTTTTTTTTTTTTTTTTGTCGTCGTCAGAAATAAGGGTTAAAATTATTTAATAAAAATATTATCATTAAATCCATTTTTTTTTTATTAAAACAATAATAAATAAATAAATAATATATTATTGTGACTCCCCATTGGGCAGTTGGATCTAGATATTTAGCATTAAATATTACAAGTAATTATAGAAGAAAAATCAGAGCATGCTTAACCACTCATTGGCAATGCATTAATTTATATTACCAAATATTTTTCTATTCCTTCTTTTTTTTTGTGGGTTTTTTTAATTATTATTTTTTTAATTTTTTTAAAAATTCAATTTTAAATTTCCAACTTTTATTTCTTTAATTACCACAATAATATTGATTCATTTAATTCTTTTTTCAATTATTTAGATACTAAGATTTGGATGAATATTTACAAAAGTATATATATATATGGATCTAAATGCCATTTAATGAGGGTTATGAGTATAAAATTATTTTGGCCTGAAATTTCAGATGCATCTTGTGTGCCTAAGTCAAACAAAGAATAAAATATTGGATGATAAATAATTTAAATTATTGGGTGTAAGGGCAAATCTTATTTGTTTATATCTCGATATGGTCATTTACGGTCAAACCCGTCTTTTGAAATATATGAACTACTATATAATCGAACAACTATTTGATACCGTGTTTGAATTTAACTTGTAGAAGATCACAAAATAATCAATATCGTCATTGTTTAATGGTTAAGACAGTCTTAATTCCTCTAAAAATGGCTCGTTCACATTTCATCAATCTTATACTTAATGATTGCTATCTAGTTAATCCAAGCATAGTTCAATGACCCGCTAACCTGACCTACCCAAAAAAATTGGTTTGATTTGCTAGTTGACTTTTTGTTTTGTGGGTCAACTTGACCCAGCTGACAATAGGTTACAACTCAATCCTATCCTTAAAAAGATTAAGAATATTTAATGTTTGTAATTAACGTTAGTGATATGGAATTTTAGTTATTAAGGTAACATGCATTATAGATAAGTATAATTTTTTAAATAATTAAAAAAAACGACTCAATAATCCAGTCCAACCCATCTCAAAAATAGAAGGTTCGGTTGTGAACTCTATACGGGTTACTCGAGTCACCACCTGAACTTCTCATGTATCAGACAAACTTCTTAATATTTCGGTTTTTAAATATATTCTAGGATCTCTGTCAGTCTTATTTCATAAAATTATATTAAACCATAAACCCTAATATATATATATATATATATATATATATATATATATATATATATATATATATATATATATATATATATATATATATATATATATATTATTCTAATAATTATTGAATAATTCAAATATATTTATAAATCCAACCGATAAAAAACCGAAAATATGTTCCAATTTAATTTGGAGATAACATTTAAATTTAATATTTTAATAATTAATTTATATTAAAATTAAAAAAGTCAACGATTAAATCTAAAAAAATATACCTAACGAGAGTGATATTAAAGATATGAAATTACTGTAAAAAAATAATTGATAGTTACTATTTATACCAACGACATACAAAATTTTCTTAAAAATAAATAATTAACAGTAATTTACGTATGTTCATATAATGTCTTAAATTCGAATGATTTAATAGGACGGTTGGATTTCCATCCAACGGCTATAAACTCTACATTTGTCTTCATCCTTTTGGATCTTCATAGACTGCCATTGGACATAGCCATGTGGTCCAACTCTTGGGCGTTGACTGATCTCATCGTTGACTTTGACTTTATTTTTCCCCTCCAAAAGACATAAATGTTTAGATATTAAAGGAAAAGCAAAGCAAAAAAATTGATGGATATGGAAAACCATTCCCAAAGATGTGAAAGCTACCTATTCCATGTTTTAAATATCTTTCAAAGACGATAAATCTACTTCCGATCGTTAAAAAGACGTATGAATTGATAACTTTTCAATACAAAGAATATACATATATAGTCCAACCTCACCGCAAGTAGATATTGTTTGTTTTGTCTCGTTACGTATCATCGTTAGTCTCAAGGTTTTAAAACGTGTCTTTTAGAGTTACGCAGCGGAACCGAGGCTTCCATTGAAAGTTTTTGAGTTTTCCTTTCTGGGTTTTCCCATTACGTGTCTATTGAGAGATCAAATTGCTCCGAGTAAAGAATGCTTAACTATTGAGTCTCTATAATTGAACTACCGAAAAAGAAGGTGTATCTTATTGGTATAGGTAGTGACTTTCAATTCTTTTAAACTTTTCTTAATCATTCTATCCTCTAGATCGCTCTCATTCAGATATAGTCTCGGTTCATTCATGTACTTTTCTTTTACTCGAGTGTCACACTTATAATTAGACATTATAAGTGTCTTGAGAAATACGAGTCCGACTTATTAAAAAAATAAAAATTGTTAATCAGACAAAAGTATTAGTGGCTTGAGTGTTGACCACTAAAGAAATTATTGTCTCTTTTTCAACCACTTTCCAAAAATCACACACTTACATTTAAAATAACAAAAAATATCATGTGATTCATGTATTTATTAAAAGCAATATGAAGTTCGGACAACTTTTTATGATTTTTACTTCAAATAATCGTTACGTGTTTGGAGTTCGATTGAAAAAAAAAACATGATATTAAACTAAGAGTTGTTGTGTCGGAAAAGAGGAACAAATGACCTAATTTGTAGTCTGTTCTAATTTTCCGTAATGTAATTTAGGTCCTTAAGGGTATTACCCGTCTTTTATCTATTACAATAATTAATATAGAGTTATATATGACCTACAAATGACTCGAGAAGGATTGAAAATGAAATTTTCGAAGTACCCTTAAAAGAAAGATATAAAACTCCTACCAAATTAGAGAGCCAAGTAATAAACCAACGTACTTTCTAGGGTATGCCGGATCCGATTTTGGTGAAAACTACCGAACAAACCGACCCCAATGGTTTAGAACAAGTTTGAATAAACAAAAAATTCACATATTTTTCGGTTCATGTCTCAGCTTTAAGGAGGAGATGATTGAGGGAAAAGGAAAAACGTCAGCCACAAATGCAAGTTTGTACAAATTTGAAAATTGAATTTGACACTTGATAGCCTCTATATTTTCCTGCATCTCTTGTGACTCGACCATGTTATCTACTTATCTTGAACTGTTACTAAGCTCGGTGACTGGAAAAACACGATCAACTTAACCAACTATTTGAGTTATGTTATCAACTTATTTGATTTGAGTTGGATCGGTTCATGAATTCTCTTAAAATATATTATATATTATTGTTAAGGATATTTAGTAATAAATTATTGTTTACCATATATATTATATTTGATATTTTATTATAAGGCAAATATTAGATATTTGCCTTATTATCGTATCCTTTTATTTATTGTTATTTCCATTTATTACTATTTCCATATCCTTGTAATTCATTTGATTATAAATAAGATAACTTTCACACCATTTAGGTGTGGTGGATTAATCAAACATTCACATGGTATCAGAGCCCTCTCGGTTTAACAACCCCGATCCTTTCTTTTCAATGGCTTTTGAATCCTCTAATCTTCTTCTCCACCACCCCTGCTGGTTTTGACGCCGCAGGGGCAGTCTTCATGGCTGCCGTAGTCGGAGCCGATTGATTACTCTTCGGCTCCACCCTATTGACCTCCAAATCACCTTTCGTCATACTCTGTACATATAACCTCACCTTTTCCAACCCAATCGGTTTTCCCCTTGGCCAATATAGTCTCTCTCATTTTCTTCCCAATCAACCTTCATCCTTCACATAAACCCTAACCTAAACTTATCAACCTTTTGCAGAGATTTACCTTCGGAATCTGGGTGCCGCACTGGCCTATTCGCCAACCAAGTTGCCGCCGCCCTTCCTGCCAAAATTGGCTTCTTCGCCCGATGAGGCGACTCTTCCGACTGCCCTTCTCGCCAAAATTGGCTCCTTCGCCCAATGTGGCGACTCTTCTGGCTTCAACATTGTCTTTGTCCCTTGCTCTAGGTTTCCCCTTCTACTTCTTGGGGTTAGAAATATTCTCACCAGAGCCAAGGCAGCATCGTCGCTAAGCGACAATCCCTCTTCATGGGTTAGACATATTCTCGCCGAAGCCAAGGCAGCATCGCCGCTGAGCGGCGATCCCTCTGCAAATTTTTGATGGCCAAGAACCGGGTTGTTAGCATCTTCATGAAAAGTGTTTCTCAACCTCTTTGAATTTTTCAGATTCAAGCTTCACGTTCGTTTAAATCCGACGCTTAGCTTGCGGTGGAGTGTTAAGGATATTTAGTAATAAATTATTGTTTACCATATATATTATATTTGATATTTTATTATAAGGCAAATATTAGATATTTGCCTTATTATCGTATCTTTTTATTTATTGTTATTTCCATTTATTACTATTTCCATATCCTTGTAATTCATTTGATTATAAATAAGATAACTTTCACACCATTTAGGTGTGGTGGATTAATCAAACATTCACATCGACCATGTTATCTACTTATCTTGAACTGTTACTAAGCTCGGTGACTGGAAAAACACGATCAACTTAACCAACTATTTGAGTTATGTTATCAACTTATTTGATTTGAGTTGGATCGGTTCATGAATTCTCTTAAAATATTAACAGTTCAAGGGTATTAATAAAAAAGTTGAAGTTCATACATTGAGTTGAATCGGTTAATGGCACTTTTGAATTTTTTTAAAAAGTTGAAGGGTATTAATGAAATTTTGCCAACTATCGAATTCATTAATGGATATATATATATTGCAATGTGCTTAATGATTATACATAAAAACAATTGATTTATTATTATATTTATTTAAAGAATGCATAAGAACAATTGATTTAGAAAACATTAAAAAAAAACATTAATATTTTCTACTATTTTTAAATATATATCTTTAATAATAATTTAAAATAATTACGAAAGTCAACTATTCCGAATCTCCATAATTTTTTTAAAACTAAGATTAGATTGTAACTCTATTTTTGAGTTGATCGAGTCAAATCGAAAACCGACCCAAATCTTTTCAGTTTTTCAAAACTTCAATCCAACCGAGACTGAAAAAATCTAACCTAACCCAAATTTTATGATTTGAGTTGGATAGTCTAAGTTGGTCGGGTTCACGAGTCATATGAACACTCGTAAGTACCATCTTAAAATAGATGTCTGATCACTCAACCGCTACCTATTTTTTAGTCAATAATTTAAATTACTTTAGTCTTTTTTTAATTAAATCAAAAGTGACTTAATTTCGATCTTACAAGCAATCCATACGAAAAAATCCAAATAACATATATAATTAAAGTCAAAATAGATATTTTCTTTTTTTTTTAATTTTTTTATATATAAAAATTAAAGTAAACTATTCATGACTTATTGGAAAACGATTTTATTTTCATTTTTTTATTATTCTAAATGGGTTTATTTTATAATATATATTTTTTATCATTTAAATGTAATTAAAAAAAATATTTTTTAATTTTTTATCTTTTAAAATTTAACGTATTTTTTTCCATTTTAAAATAGCGAATAATTTTATTTTAATGTGATTTATTTGAATTTTATAACAAAAATAATGGAATAAATCAAGTGAAAATGTCATTATTAGGTGCAAATTGATAATTTTTAAAGAATAAATAAGTTTCAAAATAATTCTCACCTACCTAAAAATTTAATATAATAATAATTATTATTACGATTGACAAGTTCATTAGGTAAAAATAACAAAATGATTATAATTTGGACCTTAATTATAATATAATTATAATCAAATCATCGTAATCAAATAGATTAGATGGCTCAAAATTTGGATCAGGATTCGGTACCTGAGCGTCCCAACGTTCTCCTGTGATATAGTCACGTTACTTACTTCTCGCTTATAAGAGTGAAAGTTATTCTCATAAACCAACACGAGTCATTCCAGCATGTTTTGTTCTCACTCATGCATCTCAGTAAAATTTTTAATAAATCACCCAACATAGAATTGCTCCAAGTCAAGTACGTTTAATCGTGTAGTTTCGTATGATTGAGCCACCGGAAAAAATGCATTTTTTTTTTTTTTTGCACGAACAGTAAGAATACCGAGCATTAATTCAACGCTGAATCGCACAAATACTTTGTACTCAACTGATTAAAATTTTTGTTCCACAAGGAACGATTGAGAGCTCCTAACAAAACGAATGTATTTATGTATAAATATAGTAGAACTGAACTGTAACGGTCCAAGCCCACTGTTAGCAGATATTGTCCTCTTTGGATTTTCCCTTTCGAGTTTTCGTTTTTTAAACATGTTTGACAAGGAGAGGTTTCCACACCCTTATAAAAAATGCTTCGTTCCCCTCTCCAACTGATGTGGGATCTCACAATTCACCCTCCTTTCGGGGCCCAACATACTCGATAGCACTCGTTCCCTCTCCAATCGATGTGGGACCCAGCGTTCTCACTGGCACTCGTCTCTCTCTTCAATCGATGTAGAATCTCACATGAACGAACTTAAGGATATAAAGAGAATGTACAAAATGGAAGATATAGTTTTCTCATAAATCAAAATCTACGCTTACTCTCATTATCTTCTCGGAGGCATTTCTTCTTCACGAAAGGTAAGAACACATTCTCTGCCTTCCATCTCTACCACTATCAGATACCCTTCATTATCGCTAAGGCCTCTCGACCTCCCGTGTCGTTGCCAATAGCAACACGAACAAGCAAGGTGACAGGACGGAATGGGAGGCAACCATTGTGACAATAACAATAACGAGCTCGTGTTCTAACTCCTCAAATGTCATTTATCATAATGCTCAAACAAACACCACATTCGATATAATTTCGAAAAGTTTATATAACCAAATGTTTGTAATATCTTGAAAGATGAGAGAGAGAAAATGGTCGTACATGGTTTTATCTTGGAAGATAAGGGCATGAAAACCTATCTCGAGTGGATGTGTTTTAAAACCGTGAGGTTGCGACAATACGCAATGAACTAAAACAGACAATATCAGCTAGCGGTGGGCTTGAACTATTACAAATGGTATTAGAGTTAGACATCGAATAGTGTGGCAATGAGGACATTGGTCAGAGCTAGACACCAGATGGTATTGTCAACGAAGACGTTGATTGTGAGATCTTACATCAATCGGAGAGAAAAACAAAATATTACTTATAAGGGTGTGGAAACCTCTCTCTAGTGGACACGAGCTAAAACCGTGAGACTACAACAATATATAATGAGCTAAAAACAGACAATATCTCCTAGCGGTGAATTTGAGCTGTTACACGTAAGGTCTCATACATGAAATAAAAACATTAGTTTTTAGAAAAATGTTATATATATTTTAAAAAAAACTATATGATATATAAAATGAAGATCTTATTATAAGAGCTAGATGGGGAAAAAGGGGTAAAAATGTGTCTCCTTGGAAAGTACACCCACAACTAATAAACACCATGTGGCATGAATTATTTAATAATACCATTATTAGTTATATATTTTAATATATATATATATATATTATGGAAAGGTAATTAATTTTATAATAAGAGTAATTTGGTCATCATTAAGCTCCCCTCCACCATACATCAAGGTTCATTATATTATAATTCTCACGTTTTTATTTTTTACATTTAATTTTTTAATACATTTTTTTCAATAAATTTTTAAATAAAATTATATAAAATAATTCATATTTACATTTTTTATATAATTTTTTCATCTTTAAAATAAAAAATATATATACTTAATTATATTTTCAAAATATATTTGGATTTATGTGAAATAGTTAACCGAAGTTTAATAAATAATTTTAATTAACTTAAAGTTTAATTCTTAAAATTTTAAATCATCGTCCAAAAAAAATTAATTAGCTTATTAAATATAAATTAAAATTTTAAAGTTTAAAGTCGTATAAGATACGAAAAGTTAATAATTTAAAATTTTATTAAATATTTAAAAAGTTATATAGTTCTTATTTTTTTTCATCTTTATTGCTTTTTGATTCTTTTATGAGCAAAAGTTCTTAATTTAATGGCTTTAACCTCCCACACGATCAAAATTCACAACCCCTCTTCTTTTTCTCCATCCACCACCATCAAATCGACAGCGACACAAACTAAGAGGGGAAAAAACAAGCAAACCCCACTTCGTCGGCCCTGTTTTTATGCCCTCCTCCGCCGTGAACGGCTGATTCTCACTATCCCCACTCCACATTACCGCCCGGAGAATCGAAATTTCGTCTTACTTGCTAAAATCCGCCGTGGACGGTGGCGGAGGTAGCTCGAAGTCGCTGACGGCGTCTAGAAATCAAACCCCTAAGGTTTCTTCGTTCTAACTTTCCGGCAAGGCAGTTGGGAAAAGAGGGTTGGATTGAAAAGGAGAGGGAGAGAGAGTGATAGTCCACTCATGTATTTGACTAATTTATTTCTCTCTCTCTCTCTCTAGAATTATTATATTACTGTGACTTTCTGATTATTTGGGGTTTTTTATTTGGGGGTTTTCGTTTTTCTTTGATACCCATCTCTGTGAATCGAAGAAATTTAGGAACGGAGGGTTTCTTAGAGATGAAGATTGAAGTGGAGAAGCAAATAAGAGGAAAAGGGTAAGAATCTTTATGGATTTTTGATGAACAGGGGAAGAAGGTAATGCAATTTTGGGTATTCGGTTATTGTAATCTTATGCTATTTGATATCTGTGAAGGTAGAATAGGTAGCTATGTAGATATAGACACTGAAAACTTGTAGGATTTTAGCTTCCTGTTTATGAACAATCATGGTTTATAAGATACACTTTGTATTCTGGTTGTTCTTGTTGTTGTTGTTGCTGTTGTTTGAGCCCACATTTCAACAAGATTCACCGAGTTCTTCAACAGTCGAACGAGTTGCGTTACTTGAGCTCAGATCGTCGTTAGGTTTGAGAAGCAAGGAGTGGCCCATAAAGGGTGACCCCTGCTTAGTTTGGAAGGGTATCAAGTGTCAGAATGGTAGGGTAACTGAGATCAATATTGCTGGATTTAGAAGAACAAGAATTGGTAAACAGAACCCTCAGTTTGCTGTTGATGCCTTGGCTAATTTGACTTTGTTACAGTCCTTTAATGCCTCTGAGTTCTTGCTTCCCGGAGTCATTCCCGAGTGGTTCGGGCTGCGTCTTGGCTTGCTACGAGTGCTCGATCTGCGGTCGTGTTCTGTATTTGGTTCTATTCCATTGAGTATTGGGAGTTTGAACAACTTGACTGATCTATATCTGTCTGATAATAATCTTACAGGGACTATACCTTCTAGTTTAGGCCAATTGTTGAGCCTTTCGTTGCTTGATTTATCTCGTAATACACTCACCGGAATGATTCCCTCGTCTCTTGCATCTCTTGTTCATCTTTCTCTGCTCGACCTTTCTTCTAATTACTTAGCTGGGTCCATCCCTCCCGGTGTTGGGAGCTTATCGAAGCTTCGATATCTAAATCTTTCGAGAAACAGTTTATCTTCTTCGATACCTACTCAGTTTGGAGGGCTTGTTAGTTTAGTTCACCTTGACTTGAGTGTCAATTCTTTGTCTGGATCATTGCCTACGGATTTAAGAGGATTAACGAGCTTGCGAAATATGGTACTCGGGAGCAATACGCTCGTTGGTTCCTTGACTTACGATATGTTCCACACTTTAACACAGTTGCAATACTTGGATCTGAAGGATAATAGCTTTACTGGCTCAATCCCTGGTGGGTTGTGGTCTATGCCTGGATTGCAGCTTCTTGATGTGTCTGGGAATAATTTCACTGGGACACTTCCTAATTCTAGCTCTAGTTCGAATATTACTGGTGCTGTACTGAATATATCTAAGAATCTGTTTTATGGGAGGCTTACACCCATATTGAAAAGATTCAGTGTCGTCGATCTGTCGGAAAATTACTTTGAAGGCAAAGTTCCCGAATATCTACCTGCCAACGTATCTTTTGTGAATAACTGCTTCACAAATGTGTCGAGACAGAGGACGTTGGCTGTATGTACATCATTCTATTCTGCAAGAGGCCTGACTTTTGATAATTTCGGCTTCCCCAAGGCTATGCAACCTCGACAAGCGGAAGCGTTGAAGAAGAAGAGCAATAGAAAAGCTATTATCTTGGGCAGTGTTATTGGGGGAACTTCTCTTATCTTGCTAATAGTATTGCTGATGTTTATCTTCCTTAGGAGGCAAGCAAGAAGCACGACTACTCAACGAGGAGGAGGCGTCGTGGGACCAGTTCTTCCCGGGGACACCACCGAACCATCTCCTGGATTATTGATTGACTTTGCAAGTTTAGGAGAAACGTTCAAGTATCAACAGATGCTTCAAGCAACAAACGACTTTAGTGATTTGAACCTTATCAAACATGGTCATTCAGGGGATCTCTTCCATGGTGTACTGCAAAATGGGGTCCGTGTTGTTATCAAACGGGTTGATTTGCGCGTTATTAAAAACAACGCTTATTTGGTCGAATTGGAATTCTTTAGCAAGGTTTCGAGTGTACGATTGGTTCCTCTTATCGGCCATTGCATGGAGAATGAAGATGAAAAGTTCTTGGTGTACAAATATCTGCCAAATGGCGACTTGTCGGCTTCATTGTTCAAGAAAATCAAGACAGATGATGATACTTTGCAGTCATTGGATTGGATTACAAGGCTAAAAATTGCATTAGGAGCTTCAGAGGGCCTTTGTTTTCTGCATCATGATTGTAGCCCACCCCTTGTGCACAGGTATTACAGAATGTTTCCTTTTCTATTGTGGATAATCATCGTTGTTCGTGTTCTTAGCGTTCGTTTGGTTACTCGATATCATATTGGGCACCACGACACCTCCCGAACAATCACTAACATTGCTTTCTTTTGGTAATGAAGAGATGTTCAAGCAAGTAGCATACTTCTTGATGATAAATTTGAAGTGCGACTCGGAAGCTTGAGCAACGTTTGTGGCCAAGAAGGCGATGGCCAACCGAGCAGGATTACCAAGCTTCTCAAATTGCCACAGTAAGTACTTTCTTCAACAGATGAATCCCTTTTTATCGTTTTTTTGTCTCAATTTGAACTAATTGAAACTAGCTAACCCGTAAGCTGCTGAGCTTGAGCGACGTCTGTACCGCTCTGTGTTCTTACTAAAGGGTCTAGAAATGGATGGATAGCTTTATTTACTCTATTCTGTTTTTTAAGGAAGAAGTAAAGAAAAGAACATCGTTTAGCAACCATTATAACGATGTTGTGGCGATCACGTTTCATTCCGTTCATTCGGATGTTGTTTTTTGTATAAATGTAGTTTCGTGGCTGTATCTGTCGATCGGACTACAACTTGCATCTGCTCATATATATATATATATATATATATATATGTTCCTCGCTTTGCGAAGATTTGATTATTGTGTAACGTTGTTCGTAGATTATTCTCTGACATTAAACTTCCCTAAATGATGTGCAGGTCATCGGAGCAAGGCGCTTTAGGTACGTAAGAACTTGGTTTTTCATTGTTATATCTGTTTTTCGATCACGGTTCATGATTCGATTCATACGAGCAATTCATTTAACGTATATCATGGTCTTGCTTAGTATGTAACTTCAATACCACTCGAAGAGAAAATTTTCGTTCGTCTGAAATTACAAACACTTGAAGGAAGAATTCAGCTCAACCGTCTATTTTTCCTTAGGGGAGGAGTGACGTGTGAGATCCCACATTGGTTGGGGAGAAGAACGAAACATTCCTTATAAGGGTGTGGAAACCTCTCCCTAGCATACGCGTTTTTTTGAGGGGAAGACCGAAAGGGAAAGTCCAAAGAGGACAATATTTGCTAGTAGTGAACTTGAACTGTTACAAATGGTACCATAGCTAGCCACCAGGTAATGTGTTAGCGAGAAGGTTGAGGCCCAAAGGGGGGTGGACACGAGGCGGTGTGCCAGCAAGGATGCTAGGCCCTAAAGGGGGTGGATTGGGGAAAAGGGAACGAGTGCCAGCAAGGACGTTGGGCCTCGTGGGGGGTGGACTATGAGATCCCACATCGGTTGGGGAGGAGGGGTGTGGAAACCTCTCCCTAATAGATGTGTTTTAAAAACCTTGAGGGGAAGCCCGAGGGCTTCCCAAATAGATTCACTTTATGAGAGCATAAAACTATCTGAAATTATATACTAAACTCATCCATTCTAACAACCAGGTTTGCAGACAGCAGTATGTACCTATGATGTTTACTGCTTTGGAAAGGTGTTGTTGGAGCTAGTAACAGGAAAGCTCGGGATTAGCGCCTCCCCCGATGCCGAAATCAAAGAATGGTTAGATCAGACATTACCGTGCATCAGCATAAACAACAAGGAACTCGTGATGAAAATCCTGGATCCGTCCTTGATTGTAGACGAGGATCTGTTGGAAGAAGTGTGGGCTGTGGCTGTCGTCGCCAAGTCGTGTCTCAATCCGAAACCTTCAAGGCGACCCTTGATGAAATACATCGTCAAGGCTTTGGAGAATCCATTGAAGGTAGTAAGGGAAGAGAATTCGGGTTCGGGACGGTTTAGATCGACTTCCATAGGAAGTTCTTGGAATGCTGCTTTGTTCGGTAGCTGGCGTCAAAGTCTGTCGGATCTAACCGTGCTTCCATCAGCCTCAATGTCAAAAGTAGGTGGAAGTAGTTTCAAACGATCAGGAACGATGGGTTCGCAAGGAAGCGGACAGAACGGCGGCGGGGAACATTCGTCTTCTCGTCGACAGCATTCGAAGGAGATATTCCCGGAACCGACAGACGTTGAAAGATTGGAGAACGAGTAGCGGAAATACATTGGTTTGGTCTTTGATTCTTTGTTAATAGCACAGCACACACTCACATTGGTTTTGGAGCAACTGAGTGAAATACAGAGAGAAAGAGAGAGAGAGAGAGAGGGTTCTGTTTGATGACTTGTTTTCTATGAGAAAACAAGCTGCATTTTTTCTGTAATTGATCCATTGGTTTCTTGTAGCTTTTGGAGTGTAAATTGTAAGTTGTTTTATATTCTCCATTCAATCCATAAATGGCCAGGTTTTCGGTCGCTCCCGTTGCACGTAAATCAATTTATGGCTCGACCCGCGTAGAAAGCTTAGTTGGTTTGTCGGGGTTCTAGCTAGTTACATGTGTAGATTAGTTATGGTATGGCTATTATGTTTTGAAGTAAATATAATTAATGAGTATCAAGAGTCCATAATTTTACTATGTTGAGTACTAGTAGCCCACTACTACTTAATGAGTGTACTCATCAATGCTACTCTTTTCTTTTTAGATGATACTCCAGTTTCCATGGCTTGTGGTTGATGATATTACGAACTATGTGAAAAATATGATATGCAAAGGTAAAAATATCGAGTGGTCAAATCCCGAATCACAATAAGAGCAATGAAAAACAATATAAATAATCGACATTTCTTGTATCTGTTTTTACAATTCATTATGGTTTTCTCCTAGAAAAACATATTCATTTTCGTTGGTCTTCTCCTTATTAGCACGAACTTTATTGAAATTACAACAATGAAATCGATCGACTATAGAGTATCTCGAGATAGATGACTAAGATAAGATCAATGGTGATGGATATAGATATTGTCATGATTATGAAATAACAAGGAAAAAAAATTGATAAACAGGCGTAATTATGAAAACTTTGAGAAAAATAGTAAATTCCGCCGGGTTTTTGTAATTTCAATAGAAAACCATGAGTTTGGAAGAGATATCGAGGGAGTTTAATATTTGAACCTTAGAGGTTGAAAGCTCATCGGGGGAAGGACAAAGGAAAGCGTGATACCTAATTAAATCAATCGATTCGTCATGGTAGAGAAGAAAATCGTGACCCTGTTTTTAACAAGGCATCCCTTCTCCGGAAGTTATGAGGCTATCCCGACCCCACAGCAAAGAAAAGTTTACCGGGTGAAGCTAGATAAATTCAATTGTCAGACATTCTCGACTCAGTAACCAACCAAACGAAATCGGTGGTTTCTTAGTCACGACCCCGAACTATTTAGAACGAGCCCGTGGCGAGGAGGTTTGATTTTGGAACCCAATCCCACCAAAACCCAAACCCATGCTCCAAAAAATCCAAACTTGACCATAGTCCTATCTTCTTGACAGCCGCTGCTCCCGCCATTTCTGAGCAGAACAAAGCCATAATGTTATCTTCTTCATCTTTATACTCCAACCCACATCCCCACCTCCGTCCTCTTCATTTCCGCCCTCCCAATCCTCTCTCCAATGTCGTCCTCCACCTCCCCTCCAACCAGAAACCCAACGCCACCGTCGCCTCCGCTGATCTCCGCCGCAACAATCCCAAAGAAAAACCATCCACCAACGTCTCCGATCCTATCCAGCTGGAACCCCGCAAACACAACTCCAAATCCGCCGCCCTTGTCAACCAGTACCTATCATCCGGCGAATCGCCAAATCCACAAAACCTAGAACCCCCATTGCCCGAAGAAGAGAAAGTGAAGCTTCTCGAACTCTCGCTTGTGAGAAAACGAACCCCTCAATTTCCTGGATCGATTTATGTTCAATCCCCGAGTGATTCCGATGTGGGTTCTTCTCTCCCTCCCCTACAATCTCTGTTTCGAAATGCAGGAAGTGAGTTTCATGGTGAAGATGACCGGAAGATAATAAGGAGAGCTCTAGAGATTCGCCGGAAGGTGACCTCCGAGATCTTCAAGGAGGCGATGCGGAAAGGGAAATTTGGAATCACTTACACCGACAATCTCCTTGGTTGGTTGTCTGATTTCATCGATTTTGTAATGATTCAAGCGGCGTCGATGAAGCAGTTGCCTGAGTTTGCTCATTTGTCGTTCAATCTTCGTGCCAAGACCGTTATTGAAGAATCAAATGTTGTACCTCTTATCAGGTAATGGCCTATCTCCAAGTAGTTCAAAATCTTTAAGCAATTTGCACCTTACCAAACTCACCCTTCTTCTTACAGGTGGTTGAAGCATAACTCATTGTCATATCCACAGATAGGTAAGCTCATATGCATGTCTAAGGGAAAGCTTGAATCCATTAGACGTCTTGTGGAATGGCTGAAGGGGATTCATGTAAAGGGGGGATATCTTGGACTTACACTCACTAAAGCTGGAGGGAATATATTGGAACGCAGCAATGATGAACTTGATGAAATTGTGAGCTACTTGGAGAGTAATGGAGTTAGAATGGTTTGGATTGGCTTTGTTATGAGTCGATGCCCTTATTTGCTGTCTTACAGTTTGGAAGAACTGAAAGCTCGTGTGGAGTTCTTCTTAAATATGGGTATGAATGGGAAAGACTTTGGCACAATGGTCTTTGATTTCCCTAAGGTGCTTGGTCAGTATACTCTTGAAGATATGAACCAAAAGGTATGTTCTCTTAAATTGTAACTTAGCATTTGAATTTTGAGCATAGTTTCTACTTGATCCATGAGGAGAGGGAAGTTTGGATGATAATGATCCAAGGATTTCTAGTTGTAGTAATGTTTTTGTAACGGGTCAAGCCCACCGCTAGTAGATATTGTCCTCTTTGTGTTTTCCCTTCCGGGCTTTCCCTCAAAAATTTTAAAACGCTTCTGCTAGGGAGAGGTTTTCACACCCTTATAAAGAATGCTTCGTTCTACTCTCCAACCGATGTGGGATCTCACCCCTCATTTTCTTGTCCTTAGCATTCTATCCTCTCCAAGCAGAAGGAATAATGTAACTTAAGATTTTCTGTTCTATAACATGTAGTGATATATGAATCACTTTTCTGATCGGATATTCGCTAACATGAGGTGCTAGTTGTCGTGTTCATCCAGGTCAACTATTTAAAGGAGTTCGGGCTTGAGATTGAGGATATAGGCAGATTACTTGCATACAAACCACAGTTGATGAATGGTAGCATTGAGGGGAAATGGAAGCCTCTTGTTAAGTACTTCTACTATCTTGGAATTTCCAAAGAGGGTTTGAGGAGGATGCTTACAATAAAGCCAGTGGTTTTCTGCCTTGATCTGGAGACCATCATTGTGCCGAAGGTATTCCTTTCGTATTTCATGTCAATATTTTACGACAAAAGATGAACTGAGTAATGAAGAACGAACGAATATCTATGATTAAGATGTGTTTTTTTTTTTTTTGTGTGTGTGTGTGTGTGATGAAGGTGCAATTCTTCAGAGATATAGGAGTTCGAGATGACGGGATTAGTAACATGCTTGTGAAATTTCCATCGTTATTGACATTCAGCCTGTACAAGAAAATCCGTCCTGTTGTGAGTTCATTAACCTCTGTATCCTGTCTTTTTATACTATAGTTTAGATTATTTATTTGTTGAATTGAACCCTCTGGAAAGCAGTCCCATATAAAGACGTTAGGAAGTTAGCTCCGTGGTATCTTTATGGTTTGTGTATCAGTTTTTCCTTTGGTGCATCTGTGAGATCCCACATTGGTTGAAGAGAGGAACGAAGCATTCCTTATAAGGGTGTGAAAACCTCTCCTTAGCAGACACGTCTTAAAACCTTGAGGGAAAGCCTGGAAGGAAAAGACAAAAGAGAACAATATCTGTAGCTGTGAGCTTTGGCTGTTACAGCATCATTTCTCGGTTTTTTTTTTTTTTTCTTTTTTTCTTTTCAGGAGATAAGTTATTGCGAGGAATGTGTTTCGGATAGATCTTATGAATATGGTTAGGATACTGGAGGAATGTTAGACATTGTATAAAGAGTGGAGTTTGTTCAAAATGTTCATAAAAGGCTGGTCATAATGTGGATCGGAGTGTTCAATGGGGCGAAAAGTTTGAGATAGGGACCAACATAGCCCTCTCAAACGGTGATAGCACGAGCGTCGTTTCTCTACGATATTGCAGTATAATCTCAAGATCGAGTTCATATGCTATCAACAAGTGTACACTATAACACACGAGCGAATGTTTAGATATGGACTTCCTTTGTCCTACTTCGTGCTACTTGGATCTATTGGACGGTTGATCATATCCACTTTTCTCCATTTCTTCTGTTTTTCACATTGTGGGAAACAAATAAGACATTATCTCATGTCAAATATGTTGAATGTTTCATGGTTTTTCCTTTCTAAGAACACAATATTGTCTCTTCTCTACTAGTATAAGAGAAAATTAAGATTTTTCATTAAGATATGCTCAACAGTCTTGACTGTAAAACCATGCAGGTCATATTCTTGATGACTAAAGCAGGAGTCAGGGAGAAAGACATTGGGAAAGTTGTAGCTTTGGGACCGGAACTTTTTGGTTATAGCATAGTGCATAAGCTTGAGGTCAATCTAAAGTATTTTCTGTCACTCGGCATACATACCCGGACTCTAGGAGAAATGATTGCTGATTTTCCTATGCTGCTACGATATAATATCGACATTCTTCGACCAAAGTATCAATATTTGCGGAGAACCATGGTTCGCCCTCTGCAAGATATTATAGACTTTCCAAGGTAAGAATCAGCATATGCATATATTAACTTCTCATAAGCTTAGTTTAAAAATAATTCAGCTAGAAAATCGAAAGCAAAGAACCGAAGAAGTCCTTTGGTTCAATCGTGTTCATTTGATGTCCAATGAAGCTTATAATTTTGTTGAGCCAAAAGTTCTTATGATATTATATACAGGTTTTTCAGCTATTCTCTGGAGGGGCGCATCATTCCTAGGCATCAAGTTCTGGTTGAGAATCGTATAAATATCAATCTGCGTTCCATGTTAGCTTGCACAGATGAAGAGTTTAAGAACAAGGTTGCAGATATAGTGGAAAAACGCCAAAGATTTGAATCCGGTAATGTGGATGGTTCTCTCTCTGTTCATACGACTCACAACTCTATCGACTCGACTACACTAGATGACTCGTCGGGTGAAACTATAGAAGATTGATTTGATGGTCTTGAATTTTCAACTTCCTTCCCCACTTCAACGAATTTAACACAGAAGAAGAGCTCAAACTTGTTCTTATTCCACAACTATTGGGATGGATCGAGTCTTGTTTCTATAATAATTCATAGCTATCCAAAGACATTAAAGAACAAAAGACTTTCATCCCAACAGAGAGAAGGTAAGGAATGCAACCACCTTATCAACTTCTTTCACCATGCTGTATACTTATTGTATCAAATGATTTTCTTTCTGTGTGAATAGTTAAAGGTTTGACGAAACCATGATGATTCACGAGTGCTGATCCATCTGTAGCAGAGCGATTGCATAGCAAAAAAATGCTATAAAAGAAATACACAAGTTAGATCAGCAGCCTCAACTCTAGACAAGGGTGGACACATCTGTGGCTTCAAGATATCACAAATGTACATGTCATAAAGTTCTCTGTTTTTTAGATGGTGCCACATTTCTTCTGTTTTTCAGCTCTTCATATAGGCTGGGGGCAACAACTTTCGATGAACGCAATAATAGCTTCTATAAACGTTCAAAAAGAAAGAAAAAATGGTATATTGTACTACGAACAGACGCATGCAAATTCCTTATAATTTAATGCCTCAAAAGTGTTACTCTATCTTAATTCTAACAATATCCATCTTCATTTACCATGGATTCAAATGGCACAATCTATGAAGTTTCTATTGTTTTCATAGTTTTTTTTTTTTTTTTTCTTTTCAAAATCAATACCAGAGATTGAAGTCGTGAAGAACATTGAGGATATATTGATGACATTTTTCATATTTTAGCTACATTTCAACTGCATGAGAAACCATAACGTTCCCGTTTTTATTAGGAAGAAAAAACAGAACGCACCGAGAAAATTCCCAAACTTGGACCTTAGGAAGCAGCAAGAATTATGTTCTCAACTCATGTTTACCAAGAATACAAAATAAATTCAACAGCATGCTCAGGTTTATCCTATTGTGAACGAACTAAGAAAATTCAAATGTAGAGTGCACCGTGGGTAAATGTATCAGCGATAGAGACTTTCAGATCTGAGGTTCTCTGCAATCTCGGTCTCCCAGCGGTCTCCGTTCTCGAGCAACTTTTCTTTGTCATAGAGAAGCTCCTACAACATCACGAAACTATGAGGCTACTATTCTTCAGCAAATTTAGAAGCTTATCATAAAATTCAAAACATAATAAGATCAACCTCGTGAGTCTCTGTGGCAAACTCAAAGTTGGGGCCTTCAACAATGGCGTCAACAGGGCATGCCTCTTGACAGAACCCACAGTAGATGCATTTGGTCATGTCAATGTCATACCTGAAAATTAAGAATATTTAGGGACATAGATATGACAATAACGAGATCGTGGGGAGGTGATCACCTTGTGGTCCTACGGCTACCATCTTCCCGTTCCTCAGCTTCGATTGTGATTGCTTGGGCAGGGCAAATCTAACAAGAAAATCAAAATGGAATGACAGACACAAGTTCAATGCCACAACTCGAAGTAATAATCAGCCAAACTTATGCGCAAATGTAGCACGTTTCAAAGTAGCTAATTTATCTCCATGTGTACTTAAAGAGATCAAAACCCAAAATATTACAAGCATGGCCTGCTAAAATATTATGAAACATTATCAAAGTTCTTCATAAGATTTAAAACGTGAAAATCTTATTATTCAGTGTTACGAGGATACAGAGCAAAACTACTATGCAGATGTAATGCAATCTAATAAACCACTGATGAGAAATATGAGCACAGATAGTACTCAAAGTTGCATCTTTTAGAGAACTCATAATATTGTGCTCTACTGTGAGGATAACAGTGACTGAAAATAACAATGCGCTTCAATGCATTAAGAGTCGGTAAAACATCAACCAAGCTATAGTGCTCTACTACTACAGTCTAAGAGTAGGCGTAACAATCTAGGTCCACCACTAACAAATATTATCCTTTTTGGGCTTTTCCTTTCGGGTTTCCCCTCAAGGTTTTAAAACGCGTCTGCTAGCAAAAGGTTTCCACACCTTTATAAAGAGTATTTCGTTCTCCTCTCCAACCAACGTGGGACTCTCACGGTAGGAGTCCTACTCTAGAAGGAGCAGCAATTATTTTCACATTCAACTATGATGATGGTTAATAGATAAGATATATTATAAAAATCAATGATGGCAAGAAATATACAGACTTCTCCAACATTTCGTTGTAAAATTATATTGTCCGAACAAAAATGACTTAAACTAAAAGTTAAAAATATAGATTCAGATTCTTACAGCTTCACAAAGTTTACATGCAATGCATCGTTCTTCTCCAGTTGCATATCTTCGGAGGGCATGCTCACCTCGAAAACGAGGGCTTAGGGGGCCTTTCTCGAATGGATAATTGATCTGCATAATACATGTACAATAATCAGAAATCAGGATCAACAAGAATTTTAGCTTAGTGCCAAAGAATGTTGATTGGAAGACACTTACAGTGACTTTTTTCTCAAAGAAGTATTTAAGAGTCAGCATCAAACCCCGGACCATTTCAGTGAGAAATAATGTGTTTATGCTACGCTCAAAAACTACCAACGGCCAGGAAATTAATTTTTGTAAAAACCATAAAAAATAATAGAACAAACAATTGAAAAGTATTTAGAAGTAAACAGTGAAGTATGGAAGCAAAATTACTTGAACTCCAATCCTTTGACATCTCCTTGGCAAGCTGCTCTCTTTCTTCATCTTCTGTACAAGTAATGAGATGGAAAAGAATTTTAAGCAAAGAAAAATCCATAGCACAATTCTCGCAGAAATAAAACGAACAAGTTTATGTCATGTGGATCATATACAAACTGCTTAGTTAAGCTTCAGCAGTGATTAATTATGCCAATATAATGAGAACCAGAAACAAAACCTCTTTTGGTACTGTACAAGTGTGCACTTGACCGTAGATCATGAAAACGAGAACCTTGCAATGCTTGTCCAGAGATGGCCTAACAACAGTAGATTACACATAATAAATAAAACAAAGGGCAAAAAAACTTGTTACAACTTGAAGATACCCATCAAGTAAAGCTAAAGCTCAGGAGATAATATTCTTCATGAAATATCAAAGTGAAATATTCACAGCAAAGAAAATAACACAAAAGGGCCTTCAAAGGTTAACGTTGAACAGAACCGTCCACCCCAGCATAGAAAAAGATAAATAATGAAGATCACAGAATAAGTAACTGTTAAAGAAAAAGTCCAGAAACCACCTACAGATCTTGTGTGTAACAGACCAAGTCCACCGCTAGCAAATATTGTCCTCTTTGGGCTTTCCCTTTTGGGCTTCCCCTCAAGGTTTTTCGTTCTCCTCCCCAACCAATGTGGGATCTCACAATTCACCCCCCTTCGAGGCTCAGCATCTTCGCAGGCACTCGTTCTTTTCTTCAATCAATGTGGTATCTCACAATCCACCCCCCTTCGAGGCCCAGCGTCCTCGCTAGCACACCGTCCGGTGTATACCACTAATATCATTTGTAACAACCCAAGCCTCCCGCTAGCAAATATTGTCCTTTTTGGGCTTTCCTTTTCGTGGTTCCCTCAAGGTTTTTAAAACGCGTCTGCTAGGAAGAGGTTTCCACACCCTTATAAAGAGTGTTTCGTTCTCCTCCCCAACCGATGTGGGATCTCACGATGCATATAGTTAATAGCCTACATTTTTTTCAGAAAATTTCAGGAGATTTCATTGCATAAACACCCTAACCATCAACTGCCTAGTCTTCCAGTAGTTAGAACTCCAAGTTCCTTGTTCTAAACATAATCTGCCTCCATATGGGACATTTAAATAACAAATCCATCATTGTTAGGGGAAGAAAGAAAGACCGTCCCATTTCCAGTAGTTAGCAATGAAACACATTTACCATAACAATTTCGAATAACCAGACTTGTATGGTTAAACGAATACCCCATCTATTCTACGGCTCGATTATCTAAACTAAAACATACAAATTGTCACCCAGAAAACCTCGATTCAATAAAAACCGCAAGAAATCCCGAAACAGAACAAAATCTCAACGTCATCGATAATCAAGCAATTAGCTCTTATAAATCCATAGCCGGTAGAGTACAAAAATTTGGGCAAAGAGGAGAAGAATGCTTACAGGCTGACGAGCACGAAGAGCGAGAAGGGATTTCCGAGCTAAGATCGCAGCCATCGCCAATAGTGGCTCTTTCTAAGCAATATTTTTTACCGCCACTCACAGGGTGGGATTCCGAAATGCTTCGGCAGAGGCTATGCTCTCAGCTTTGTGATCGCTGGAGTCCCGGAATCGCTCCGATTCCCGGTCGATAAAACGCTGCGTCTTGGGCTTGAGCTTGGGCTTCATATAGAAATTTGAGTAAGCCCAAATATAGCGCCCTTACCGGCCCAAACTGGCCCATAAATTTTTATTCTTGCCCGGATTTGCAGAGGTTTTATTATAATTTTAAGTTTTGAATTACCTTTTTACCCTTAAATTTTGAATTTTATTTCTATTTACTATTTAGATTTCAAATTTATTTTATATTTTTATCATTAAATTTTGAATTTTTTTGGTCTCTGTTTCATTTTTTTGTGGTAATTTTATTTCTATTTATTAAATTTTTAATTATGGTTGAGTTATGCTGACATTAATTTATTTTTTAATTAAAAATAATTAATAAATTAGAAAAATAAAATAAAAAGTAAAAAATTCCCACATTTATCTCATTATATAATATGATTTAATTTTCAAAATTCATATATTTAAACATAAAATTGAATTTTATATTTTAATTAGATAGATTTTAATGTAATTTTGAAAAATAAATTTATAAATAACTCTATTAAATATAAAATTATTACAATTTTGATTACTTATTAAATAATTAAAATTTTACTTGAAATATCTTGAAACGAAAAGGCAGGAAGATGCCCACTATAAAGCTAGTTCCAAACCCGCGCCTGTGTCGAAGCCTCCATTTGAAGATCAGAAATGGCTTCCGTTTGCCGATCACTTCTAGCGGCGGCGGCGGGGGGTTCGAGGTCTATGGCCGGCCGTACCAGAACACTGGCTCATGTAACCCTAAAACCAGTGCCTGTTTCTTCTTCCTCCAGGGGATTCATTTCCGTTTCCAGGTACTTCCGCTTCAAATTTTGTAATTTCAATCAGTCGTTTACGTGCCGGAATTTCTTTGCGATCTTTATTAATTCCTAGTGTTTTTGGCTTTTTGGATCCTGAATATACATGATTTGCTTCCAATTTCACTGTTCTTCCTTTGTTTTTCTTCAGGATTGCTCCATCTTTGGCTTCTGTGGACTCTCTGATGCCACTCCACAGCGCCGTCGCCTCAGCTCGGCTTAAGTCCAAAATTGCCGTCGACTCGCATTGCTGGAGCTGGCTTTCTGAAGGTTGTTTTCTTTTCTTTTCTTTTTCATTTCTTTAATTGCGTTTCCCTTATAAACGTGAGTATAATCTGCGTAGGGAGAGGTTTTTTGTTCATATGATTTGGTTTTTGCTTTGTTATTGCATCCAATCTTCTTACTATCTGTTTGATTCTCGATACACTGCAAAAGTTTAGTTGAAGCTCCTCTAAAATTGATTCTATTTCCCAAACTTATCTCTCAACTTCCATATTTGAGGTAAACGAAGTAAAATAAGTTGGGAAATAAACTTCCTACATCTGTATAACATGTAATGTGCTTTCAGTTTGATTTCCTTGAACTCTGAACGCCTTTTTTCTTGGACTCCATTCCGTTCTAAGTACATCCGGGTCTGAGAAGGATTTTGTTTTCGAATTTTTGTTATTTTTGAAAAATAAGATAGCTTTCCAGCTGCTTTATTTAGTTTTTTACATATAAAATCCTTTCCAAATGTTTGCCAAATTTCAAAAACCAAGAACATAAGAAGCACCGAAAAAAGATTTTATTCTATAAAAAGTGAAAAATGCAAAACAAAATTGTTACCAAATGACCCATTGGTTACTGGCTAAGATTGCATCTTTTGTGTATGTACACTTCGGTCTATGAATTGCAATGAAGAAATGATACTTCATAACTTTCATCTTGAATGATCAACCATATGTCTCTTGTATATCATATCAAATTCATTTCCTAACTTCATTGTTTTACCTTCTCTTTTAGGATTTGCTACGCCTTTGTGACATAACAGTCGGTGAAGATAAATTGTAATTGCTAAAACAGCTTAGTGACTGGTAGCTGAAACGACCTTCCTTATCACTTGCAAGGTTTTTCATCTTTTCAACTCATCTTTGCAAGATACCTTTATCACATGAAAGAATCATTTAGACAACTGTTTTTTAGTTTTGATCATTGTATAATGCAATGCGGCCACATTTTCTGGATATGCAGAGAGCTATTGTTTTGAGCCTCTGACCACAACCCTGAGAGATTGGATTTTCGTTAGGCGTCTCTTTGTTGCTCTTGACTTTGTTCAATACCATGCAATTAATTTTCTCTATTCTCTAAGTATGGGGTCTTGGGCTGATGTTCAATACTTTTACTACATTATGCTGAATTGAAGCTTCATAATTCTGTTGTAACTGGTTAGATTATCGTTTTTCAGGCATTCTTTATCTATTAACGTTCATTAGATTAGGATATATAGGGTTCTAAGATTAGAATAGAAGGATCTTAGCCAAAGATAGATGGATCTATTCTTTCAGTTGTTTTTTTCTAACATTATCAATGAATATCTGTTTCGGAGCCTACTTGGATTTGGAATTAGATAAGTCCAAGTTAGAGAGAGACTTCGCCCCATCCCTATTGAAAACCGTGTAATGGGTTTTTTTCAAATTTCTAATAGGCATGAGGCTGCATACTTGTAACAGCTCAAGCCCACCGCTAGCAGATATTGTCCTCTTTAGGCTTTTCCTTTTAAGCTTCTCCTCAAGGTTTTTAAAATGTGTCTACTAGGGAGAGGTTTCCACATCTTGCAAGGAATGCTTCGTTTTCCTCTCCAACCAATGTGGGATCTTACGCTCATATGTAAATTGTGAGAGGGAAGTAGCTGCAAGATGGAATTTGGCTAGTAGGATAGGAAGTGTTTGCAAGATGACCTCATTGAATAGTTTTTCCCATGCAATGGATTAGATGGAAATTAGTTGCTAGATGTAAGGGTGCAAGTAAAGATAAATGTTAACAAAGAAAACCAATGAAATGAAAATTTTGAACTTTGATTCGTTTGACCAATCAGTATCAGTTGGTTCGATGTTCGATGTTCGATGTTCAGCATCAGTTGGTTTGTTTTTACACCTGAAAATGTTCTGGCTGTTTTAGTTAGTTTGATCAATTTGGTCGTTTTTGTTTTTTTTTTAGTAAGTTAGTTTTGATGTTCGAATTTATCGTATCTGTCTGTCATATTTGTTTGAGATTTTACGCTTATGATGTTTGTTATTGATAGTCTTAGACTCTACTGATAGAGAGGGATTATTGATTAGTTGACATACAAAACATTGAAAGTGAAGGGTCTTTATTGATATCTTATGGCCTCAACGCAATGTAGAAACCAATGAACTCTGTTTTTATCTTCTTCTAAAATAGACAAAGATGACTTTAAAGCCTGTAAGATCTACCTGCAGAGTTAACACAACGCCACCAATTTATGAGACTTGAAGGTATAAAGGCTATATTACAAAAAACACATTAAACTACAATATTACCCTTGACGTCTTGTAAATATTTACAAACTATATGCTCACCTGTTAGAATGTTAAACGAATATTGTAATCTAAGAAACGTTGTCTTTGAGTTGAAATTATGATTGTTGTGTCGTTTTAAATCATTGTTGTACAATTTAAGTGTTTTGAAGACAATTCATGTTATTTTCACAATTTAGTCTAATATAAATAAATATATAGAAAGTTAGAAATCCATCTCATGTTTAACCAAAAACCAAATCACAAATATCTCGACATTTTTGTAAGGACGATTATTGGAACAACGATACAGTACAAGTTGAGTTTGTTCAAAAAACCAAAAGGGAAAATCACTATTTACCCTTCTCTTTTTTAGTGAAGGTATAGGCATAGATGAGGTTTTTCAATATACCCTCACTTAGATCGGGTAGGTAAATGTACATGTACCTCCCCCGCCTCTCTATCCAACACGGTAAGATTTTGTTACGTATCACTGCAGTGAACAGGTAACAATCCATGGTAGTAACAAATAACAATATTGGAGAACTCTGTTCTGAAATTATTGCCCAAGATGATTTATACATGCTCAAACGAGGAGATAAAGATGCTCGCCAAACAATCTACATAATTATCAGCTTCTTAACTACTAATTACATCACTAAAAAGAAAGAGAACAAAAAGTTTCCACTTCTGTTGCAGGAGGAAATCTTTCTGGGGTTTATATACAAGCTTTTAATTTCCACTTCGTATATACACAAAAGTGATGAGATGGGAAGAAATCACCTCACAGTTCCTTTTTCGATCAAAGTTTCTCGAGCTGGGGCGGGTGTGTTGCACGTCGGAACCAGGTGTTAAACGCTTTGAACAGGTGAGGGCAATCGTCGACGTTTCTGATGAAGCTAAGACACTGCTGCAACAACTCCTGTGCATCTGACAAGGGAAGTGTGGAAATGATTCTCAGGAATGTTTCCTCCAGCTCTATACACAGGTTCTTGTTGCTGGAAAGTAAGGGTGAATGGTCTTTGCAGACGAGCAGAACCGGAAGCCAATGCTTAACGAACTTCTTCCTAACCTGAGAAGTTGTAATCGGAGAACCAGGAGCCACAAGAATCCTTAGTTAGAATGGAATTCCAACCCGAATCAGTTTTCTAATCAAGTAAAAATGTCCCAACAGTGGTTACTTGGGTCGATAAAACTCTACTTCTATCAACCGTTTTACAATGGATCGTCATCGAAGACAAGGCAAAGCAACCCAACATGGAACAAAAGTAAAGAAATCTTCATACTAACAAGGAACAGAGGTTTGAATAAGAGCCCATCTTCTAATTAAACCAAAGAGAGAACATAATGAATCAACTAATATTTACAAAAATCAAATCTATGTCCGTTGAATTTTTTTTTGTGGTTAATAACTTAGCTTAACACAAAACGTAATAACCCAAACCTACGGCTATTAGATATTGTTTTTTTTTTTTTTTTCCTTTCAGGCTTCCTCTAAAACACGATTACTAGGGAGAGGTTTGTACACTCTTATAAAGATTGTTTCGTTTCCCTCTCCAACTGATGTGAGATCTCACAATCCACCCCCTTTCAAAGTCCGACATCCTCGCTAGCGATCGTTCCTCTCTCCAATCAATGTGGGATCTCACAATCCACCCGCCTTCGAGGCCCAATGTCCTCGCTAGCACATTGCCCGATGTCCACCCCCTTCAGGCCCAGTGTCTTTGCTGGCAAACCACTCGGTGTCTAACTCTAATATCATTTGTAACAACCCAAGTTCACCACTAGCAGATATTGTCCTCTTTGAGCTTTTCCTAAGAGAGGTTTATACACCCTTACCCTTATAAAGAAGACTCCGTTCTTCTCTCCAACCAATGTGGGATCTCACACAAAAAGTTAGTAAAAGAAAAAAATGGTGGGTCCAATAGTTGAATAATTTAACTGGCGTGATTCAGAACACAAATCTGAATATTGATTCAATCAATTTCCAAAAGACAGCCTAGGTACCATCCTACCAGCTTTAAATGCCACAAACCAGCCAAAGACAGAACTAATCCCAACTTAAAATGACCAATTGGGTAAGTGAGTATAAATAAAAGTAACCATAACGTAAACTAAAGACTAAAGTACAAGAACTTCACAAGACTCAAAGATAAAACAAGAACTAGATAAAGAATCATAAAAAGACTCCAAAGAAACCTATAGAAAAGAGCTAAGAGCACAAGATATGCTCTACATCATCAACAGACAAGCTTCAGACAACGAAAATTTGATCTGTCAGCTTCAATTGCAATTCCAAAATATGAAAACAAAATCCTACCCACAATGTATTCAGACAATCAGATTAACACCAAAATAGAACTGACATCTTTCAAAAATCACACAGACAGCACATGAATGCAAAAAAAAACTCAACTTAAAACAAAAGCATTTTACTCGTGCAAAGTGATTAGTACCTGTTTGGTGGCCAAAATGCTACCAGCAGCAACCGCATTGGCAAGCTTGGAGGTACATCGCAAAAGAACTGAAGGAAACCCCGGCACAATGCCCCTCCACCCATCGTCTCGAAATGCTCGTTGTAAATCCGCAGTGAAAGAAGCCTGTTCACTCCATGCATCCACAGCAACATCAGCCACCCTCAATTCTATCATCCTCTCAACCACCCACGACAAATGCTTAGCATTTGTCATTGCAGTGTGCAAATTGAGCCTTTGAATGGCCTCCGTCTCGTTATGATCTCCTCTAAAATTTGGGCTTGAATATTCCTCCAAAGACTCTTTCACGACCTTCAAGCTCATCTCGAATGCCCTCTTCAGCACTCTCTTCGCGGACTCCCTTGATGAAAAATCCTTCAAAAGCTTCGCCACGAATGCCTTCACGAAAGCCATATTGGGATAATTATGAATAGCAGCCAAAATCAGTCCTTGCAACATTTCGTCGCAAGAATCATTTCGGCCCGGCGAAACCCTAGCAAGAAGCTCCCTCGATTCTTCCTCCTGCAGAAATGGAATCAATCCCATCACTCTCTTTTCCTCCTCATCGGTCCACGGCACGGCCTCCAGAAATCGAACACAGGACTTCACACAATCCTCAAAAAGAAATTTAAGCGCAACAGGGAGGAGATCCAACGCAGCCTTCGTGCTATCAATGGAGTCCGACATATCATCAACATAAAGAAGCTCAAGAACAGCCAAATGACTATCCATTGAGCCCTGTGCTGCTGGAACACTGAAACTCAACCTCAAAGGATCTGAATCATTGTCCTTCTTAGGCTGCCATCGGTCCGACAATAGAGCAGAAAAGTACTTCGATCGGCGAATAACACACGAATGAAGATAAATCTGGACATCGGAGGACGCCGGAGACTCGGAACCAGACGAATCAAAAGGAGCAACCTCCAAATATAGACGGAGGACAATATCAGCAGTAGAGGCGTCGTTGAAGGCGGCGATGGAGGAGAATGATGAAGTACGAGGGAGAGTATGGGGCTTTTTCAAGACTTCGGTTGAGGACTTATCTGATAAAGGAAAACAGTCGGCGGCGGCGACGGCGGCGGCAAGAACAGAGGAGTGACGGCTGGTGGAGGCAGAGTGTTGAACGTACTGCCTCTTCCTCGAAGATCCGACGGTCATTTCCAAGCAAATCGCCGGTGGATTTTACAGTTTGCTTGCGGAATCAACGCTGCAAAATCAACTGCAAAGAAAGGAAGATGAAGAATGCATCACCTGAGAAAGAATTGGAGATCGTTCTAGATTTGGTCCTTCCATTGAACCTTGAAAGGAAAAAATGGGAAATTGGAAACTCACCGCAGTCTTTGATCCCTTTTGGGGGATTTATATCCAAATTTGTTTTCGATTTTCTTTTTTGTTTTTGTTTTTTTATTTAATTCTTTTTTATCAAGTCTAAAGAGCTCCTATAATAACACTATCGTGCTTACTCGAACCCTATACCTGAGTCGATGCAGCGTGTCTAAAGAGCTCATATAATTATACTGTTGTGTCTATTTGAACCTCCGACTACTGTTATTTCTATTTGAACCTCCGACTCCTGTCAATGCAGCGTGTCTAAAGGGCTCGTATAACTATAATGTTGTGTCTATTTGAACCTCCGACCTTAGTTGATGTAGCTAGTCTAATGAGCTCATATGATTATAATATTGTGTTTGTTTGAACCTTCGACCTCTATCAATCTAGTATGTCTGATGAGCTCATAAAGTGTTGTGTTCATTTGAACCTTCGGCCAATGCAGTGTGTCAAATGAGCCCATAAAGTGTTCTGTTTATTTGAACCTCTAACCTCCGTTGATGCAACATGTCTAATGAGCTCATAAAGTCCTGTTGTGTTTATTTGAACCTCCAATCTCTATAGCACGTCTAATGAGCTCGTAATATCCTAATATTGTGTTTATTTGACCTATGACCTCCCGTGCAACGTGTTTAATAAACCCATAAAGTTATAGAACAGTATTTATTTGAACCTTCGACCTATGTAGCATGTCTAATGAGCTCATAATCTCCTAATATTGTGTTTATTTGAACCTCCGACCTCTCGTGTAGCGTGTTTAATAAACCCATAAAAATATAATACTGTATATATTTGAACCTTCGACCTATGCTCATAATCTCCTAATATCGTGTTTATTTGAACCTCCGACCTCTCGTGCAGTGTATATAATAAACCCATAAAGTTATAATATAGTATTTATTTGAACCTTCGACCTATGTAGCATGTCTAATGAGCTCGTAATCTCCTAATATCGTGTTTATTTGAACCTTAGACCTTCCGTGCAACGTGTTCAATAAACCCATAGAGTTATAATATTATATTTATTTGAACCTTCGACCTATGTAGCATGTCTAATGAGTTCGTAATATCCTAATATTATGTTTATTTAAACATCTGACCTCCCGTGCAGCGTGTTTAATAAACTCGAATATCGGGCCACAATAAAAATTTAAAGTTCATAAATCATAATAAAAAAGCTCATTAAATATTAAAAAATATAAAAAAATCAAAGTTTAATTATTTATTTTAATTTCAGGCTGTAATAAAAAATATATATATATATTTTCACTTTTTTTTATTATTATTATAAAATATCTGGATGCAGTGATCCAGATAAGCATCAGACCAACAAATCATTATTTATTTATGTGTCTTATTTATTTATTTATTTTCCTTTTTTTAATGATATGATACAGAATAGAATCACAGATGCTCCATAAATGGTAACCGTATCCAATCCAATCTTATCAACAAAAACATATAATATTAAAAATAGCAACTGATTTGACCTTAAATTGAATATTTTTTAATTTCTAAATTACCTTTAAATTATTTTTCCATAAAAATAAAATTTTAGTGTAATTAATTTTTTTACTAAGCTTTTTTATTTTTATTTTTTATTAAACGACTTCCACATGCTCCGTTTATTCAACTCGAGCAAACATCTTTCTAGTTATGTTTTGTCTCCACTTTTCTAAAAAAACGCTTGATAAAAGATTGTTCCAAATCGAGCTTGGTTATCTCGTGAATGACCGTTTTTCGGTGTAAGTAGTAATTAATAATTTTTACCAATTTTTTTCACCATACTTGCATAATTTACTCGTGGGTCGATTTGAATTATTCATACGGGTATTGGTAAATTTAAATAAATGGTAAAAATTGATATTTTCATTGTAATTTAAATTGAAAGTTACCACATCTAATATTGATTTAATTAATTTTATTTTTTTAAATGTTTAAAAATGATGTGAGTTAATGGGCCGAACCCACTGGATGAGTTGGGCTGAATGGAAACATGGAATCTAATGGGCCAAGCCCATCTTCAAATGTCCAAGTTGGTGGTGAGCTCATAAGGTTGCCTTAGAGTATTTAATTAATAATTTTGTTTTAAAAAATTCATGTAATTTATAATATGCTGGAAAATTAAAATTCTACACAACCATTGTATCCAATAATTAAAAAGAAATATTTTTTATATATAAAAAATATATTATTTGGTAGAATGAACAAAATAAGCACTTTTCTCGTTTCATTTGATAAATATTGTTTAATGAAAATTTTTATATTGAAAAGATTGGTTTTTTTTTTTAATATTTTAATCTAAAAATAAATAATTTGGTGTAATATATATATATATTAAAAAGTTCTTTAAATTATTTTTAAAATTTTAAAAACACGCTCAAATAATTAGTTTAAATTTAAATATTTGATATTTAGAATAAATATTTAATTAGTTAAGTAGGTTTAAGTGATACTCCCATTCATATTTATATTAATATATTAATACATACATTTTAAGCCACGTCATCCATATATTAAATAATTGATGATGAAATAATGTAAAAAAAAAACTATTATTTACTTATTTATTTATTTTTCTTTTGAGAAATTGAGAAGGGAATTTGGAAAATGATATATATATTAAAGAGAGGAAAAGGAAAAAATAAAAAATAAAAGGAAATAAAGGAAAATAGAAAAAAGAAAAAGAAAAAGAAAAAGAAAAAGAAAAAAAGAAGAATTAAAAAGGGGAATTAGAAAAAAGAGAGAGGAAATAAGGGAAAAGGGGAAGGGCATTCTCGTAACATTAAGTTAATTAATTAATTACTTTATCAATTTTGACGTTTTATGACTCGTTAAATGGATAAAAGCACAGAAATACCTTAATCGGTTCGTTCTAATTTCATCAACTTTGCCTTATTATTTATGCATAATATAAATTTTTATTGAATTTAAAGGATTCGAGATGCTATAGGTAGTGACTGGATTGTAAATGGACTTTTGTTTGAGGGACTCTATCAGCTGCACATTTCTATTTGGTTACTCGGTTTTTATGGACTTGTTGATTGTTAATGTAATTTAGCATGTTTATACTTCGTTATACACACTATAGTACCCTGATCGTAATTTTAAGATTATGACCCACCTAAATAAGTTAATACGAGAGTTCTATTAGAGGTTAGCTAACCTATCTCTAATAGCGAACTTGTCTTGCGAGGAAAAAGACCACATAACATCATGCAACAAACAGAGGCACGATGTCCTCTCCTTTTGATTATGTTATCATATACATTGTGATGACTATTAAAGGGTTGTCAGCTAACCATAGTGAACTATCCACATAGACGAGATTTGCATTGGTATTAACGAGTTGGTCGTGTTACAGTTATGCTCTAGATGAATATGTCATGGTATGCCGTTAGGTTTGATTCAACCGGATTCGATTTCAATTTTCGGTTTACTTGGGTACTCCTACGATTCGTATTCCTAATCATACATATTGTTGAACTAAAAAAAAAAAAAAAACATCAAACAACACGAAAGATTTTTTTACGGCAGTAAAAGAAGTTACAAATTTTGAAGTAAAGAAACTAAATCGTTATATAAAAAAGGATAAAATTATTATTTTCACAAAAAGTTCATAAATAAAAAAATATATTTTAAACATTTTTTTTATATTAAAAAAAAGGGATTTAATTGACATGATGTGGTTTTGTGGGAAGCCGTAGCCTAGTGCTTTGGGCCCGACCAACCACACCCAAAACATAATTATCGGGTTCTTTTTTTTTTTTAATTCTTTTTCTTTTTATCGATTTTCGGTAATTCTTTCCGTAATTTTTAACCATTTCCAACGGCATTTTCAAAGTCGCGTTTCGAATTTGAATTTTAGATTTTTTTCGAACATTTAAAATAATTTCATTTTTTAAAAATATAATATATATATATATATATATTAGCCAAAATTTTAATTCACCCATGTGATCCTAATTTTTTATATTTTTTCTAAAAAAATTAGACATTTACAGGTAAAATTCAAATTTATATCAAATTTAATAAAATTAAAATTTTTTTTATATATATATATATATATATAGTTTAGTTAAATTTTATATATATACAGTCATTTTTTAATGTTGGACTAAAGGCTTAAGTATAAAACAAAAATATTATGATTATTATTATTATGTTTTGAAAAGGGTGTAAATGTAATGCTGCTTAATGGAATCCGTTAACATTAAGGTCGGGATCAAGAATAGTTTAAAAAGTCGAAAATGAGGTTAAAGTAAACTGACGGCATGAGGTAAAAAATCGATGTTAGGAAGAATCAGATAGAATCGACATGACGACAAATAATTAGTAGACCAAATAAACAACAAATCTTATTATTAACTAGGTCTTACCAAATTTGGCTCATTAATGGAACATTAACCAATATTTTATTTATTTAACCCCAAATTATTATTATTATTATTATTAAATAATACAGTAGGTGAGTTTCATAAAGGAATTAGGTAAAAGAGAAAATCGGGTGCGTTTGAAAAAAAAACATCTCGTTTTATTGCATTATTTTTCAAAACTACTAAGTTAGATGTCACAATCCATGACAGATTGTGTCATCGAGAAAGTCATTGAGGACAATGACTTTGAGCTTCGATTTCTCTTAAAAATTGTCTTAAGCGTGTTAAGATCACGACACTGCACGGTTAAAAATGTACGATCGTGACATTAGACACACATATTATGTAAAAAAAAAAAAAAAAAAAAAAAAACTATGAAATAGTTTGGTTCTTGAACTATTTTTTAGTCATTTTCCATTTGGNATGATTTTTTTTTTTTTTTTTTTTAAATGAGTGCCACTAGAACGTTCAGAAAAACTTATTTCTTATTTTGAGCGTTTACTATGTTCACTAGATAATATACTAAAAAATAAAAAAAAAACATACTCTAATGCGATCCACTTTTATTTTTTTATTTTTTTATTTTTTTATTTTTTTATTTTTAAAATTAAAAGTAAAAAAAATATATTGAATGTACCATACTTAAAAGTCAAAACGATGTTTGACCTCTACCGTACTTAAATATAACACGTCACATTGAAATTACGTTTGGCTTAAAATATCTAAATTATAAATTAATCTAAAGAAATATGAGAAATATATATATAAAATAATGTTTTGATGTGATTTAAATGGAGTAACAATAATGCTACCAAATAAGTTAGTTATATATAAATTTTAACAAATTCTTAAATTACCTCAAAATTAAATGTGCCCTTGCCCCACAAATTATTCTCCATCTTGCCTCACAAAGTCAACGAATCTATAATAATAGTCAACCTTTATTTATAAGATAAAGTTGATTAATAATAACTACAAAATTATTTATATAATTTTATTATTACAATATTATTGATTAAATTTCTTTTATTAATTGGGTGACAATGATTTTATTATTTAGATTGTCCCGATTAATTAAATTTTATATTTTTTTTATTAAAATAACTTTTTTTTAAACCGTTAAAAAAATAAAAATAATGAAGCAAATTTTTAGGATGAATAACTGTAATTATAATAAAAGAGAATCATAAGATTATGCTTTATTTTTGAAAATCCAACCATAGGTAACATCATTAGCATCTTTACTTTATACCATAGGGAATATATTTTTGTGATGGGCATTTTGGGAACAATCATTATTATTATTATTATATTTTTATAAAAGTTTAAGATAGGCAAAAATTCTACATACATTTGTTTTTTATTTATTTTTTTATTCAATTAAAAATTCATTTATCTTCCTTGAAAAAATAAAACAAAATAATTATTTTTTAATTGTAGTTTTACAAAATTTTAACTTATTAAATAATTATTTTAATCAGACTCATCAAAAATAATAAAAAATGTTTAATAATTCTATAAATTTTTTAAGTTTTTGTTTAATTTTAAGTGAGATCTTATATCGGTTGGGGAGAATAACGAATCACCTTAAAAATGCAGAAACTTCTTTCTAGTAGACTCGTTTCGAAAATTTTGAGGAAAAGTTCGAAAGGAAAAGCCCAAAGAACATAATATCTGCTAGCGAGGAGGCTGAGTACCGAAGGGAGCAAACATGAGGCGATGTATTAATAAGGACGGTCGTCCTTGAAGGGAAGTGGATTTTGTGGGTGTACCACATCGATTAGAGAAAAGAACGAATACGTGTGAGGATGTTGGGCTTCCAAGGAAGTGGATTGTGAGATCCCACATCGGTTAGAAAGAAGAACGAAATATTATTTATAAAAGTGTGACAACCTCTTTCTAACAGCAACGTTTTAAAAAGAAGTTAGTAATACTTAGTCACGCTTGGTCACGCTTAATAGGGTGGTCAATTCAGGTCCCATAGCCCTCCTTGTGGCCGTTGCCACCGTCGCTATTCAGTGGCAATTCCGTAATAATTCACTTTCTCGTACCCCAAAACTCAACAACGTTCCTTCTCTTTTAGCCTTCTCCTCTGTCACTTTTTTTTTTTTTTTTTTTTTTTTTTTTTTTTTTTTTTTTTTTTTTTTTTTTTTTTTTTTTTCTTTTTTCTTTTTGATCTTCATATCCGTTGAATCCTCATTTCACAATCTTTCAACTCCCTTCTTCTTCTTCTTCTTCTCCAAATTCATTTTTCCTGCAAATTTTCATATTTTTCTCAACAACCCACGTTCCATCTTCTCTTCTGCTGCTTGTTCTCATTTCACCTCGTTTCGCCGGGAACAATGGCGGTTTCCGGTAGCAATTCGACCCAGATTCATCCCTCCGACGAATCTTCCTCCAGTTCTTCCGAGAGTTCACTATCCAACTTGAAAGTCTACGCCGCGATCGGCATAATTACTGCATGTGTGATTGCAGCGTCTGCTCTGATCTTCCTCTGTATCCGTAAAAATAGGGACTCGAGGAAGCACAAAATGCGGGTGAAGCATAGTTCCGGATTAATTCCATTGTTCTCCAAGGAGATCGCCGAGATCAATGAGTCCGATCGGAGTGTGGATTGCGAGAAAGGGGAAGTCATTAGGGTTGAGAATAAGAAGGAAACTGAGTTCGAGACTGGAGTAGGTAAGAAGAGTCAAGAGAGCGACGTGTCCGGCGGCGGTCGAAGCGATGTGCCGGTGGAGGATCAGAACTTAGGGTGGGGACGGTGGTACACCTTGAAGGAACTCGAAATTGCCACCAATGGGTTTCTGGAAGAGAATGTTATTGGAGAAGGAGGCTACGGCATCGTGTACAGAGGCGTTTCGCCGGACGGCTCCGTCGTCGCCGTGAAGAATCTTCTTAACAACAAGTAAGTGAATCAACGACATTCGCTGTAAGCCATTTCAGAGAAACTCTGCATTGTATTTGGCAATTATTCGCTCTATAATTTACTCGAAAATGAAGAATTGCACGTCATTTTTGTACTTCTCAATTGTTTATTGCCATCTTGGTGGGTGGATAGTGGATTACAAAGATTCAACCATTTCATATTTGTTTATTGTATCTTGTTTTCAGGGAAAACTGTGTTGAATATCACTCTGTTTTGTTTATTAAATTCCCTGTTCTGCTGCTGTGTTCATGCTTTAGTCTTCATTTTTCTTCCATTTTTTAATTTCCCCATGAAATTCTTGCTTTGACTGAAGAAACTTGGATCCGAACTTATTGGTACTATGTCGGTAGTGGGCTTCCTTTGTCACTTTGTTCTTTACTGCATTGGTGAATTCTCATGAATTATCAGCAAATTTTTCTATTTCAAATCACACAACTTCACCATATCGCTTGTGATCGTTACTTTTTCTTTTCTTTTTCTTCCTGGTTATGGGTAGATTCTCTCTCAGAAACTAATATGGCCTACTTGATGGTGCTTGCTATATTTTAAGTTAATGTCTTAGGGCCGGTCTGGTAGGCAATCTAGAAACAAAAATTTGCATAATGTGATTCAATGAAAACAAAGTTGCATTTCATGTTTTACATATGTGTTCGGTAATAGATTCACGAATTGAATCCCAATTTAAACCATAAAACTAGTCGTAGTAGTTACCTATAACACCTAAATCCACATCTAGCAGATATTGTTCGCTTTAGCCCGTATCGCCGTCAACCTCATGGTTTTAAAACGCGTCTATTAGGGAAAGGTTTCCACACCCTTATAAGGAATGTTTCGTTCCCTTTTCAAACCAATGTGGGATCTCACATTACCACTAAACATTAGGCTGAATATAAACTATCCCTTATGATTATGTTTATGTTTAAAATTTTGTGTAATTGTTATTTTATAATATTATATAATACATACTTTAGTTTATTAAAAATGAATTGAGTTTATAGCATGAAATCATGCTATATTTGTATGATCTTTTTTTTAATATAATGTTTTTCATAATTTGCACTATTTGGATAACAGAATCGAGAACAGTTCTAAAAACATCCCCAGACAATGAATCGAATAGCAGAAAATAGAATGCAAATTGGCTACCAAACGTACCCTTCACTGTTTTCATAATTTTCTTACAGGGGTCAGGCAGAGAAAGAGTTCCAGGTTGAAGTAGAGGCCATTGGAAAAGTAAGGCACAAGAACTTGGTGGGTCTGATGGGTTATTGTGCAGAAGGAACACAGAGGTACATTGTTTTTTGAATTCCTTCAAAAGTTAACACGTGAGTCCAATAAAATAAACTTAACATCTGGGATTTTGTGGCCATTTTAGGATGCTTGTGTATGAATTTGTTGATAATGGCAACTTGGAGCAATGGTTACATGGTGATGTGGGGCCTGTTAGCCCTCTAACATGGGATATTAGGATGAAAATTGCCCTTGGAACAGCAAAGGGGTAAATTGTTTTACATTGACATAGAACATCTGGTCGTATTGGAAGTTGATTGTAAATATGTTTTGGTTGTGTTTTTTGTTGCTGATTGACTCATTTCAATAACAGTTTGGCGTATTTGCATGAGGGTTTAGAACCGAAAGTTGTGCACCGTGATATAAAATCTAGCAACATTCTCTTAGATAGAAAATGGAATGCGAAAGTGTCTGATTTTGGACTTGCGAAGCTCTTACAACCTGAAGCGAGCTACGTAACTACTCGTGTTATGGGGACCTTTGGGTATGTTTCTATGTTACTACATTCTATCCAGTTTTGCAACTTCAGTCATTCTGGTTTGCTGAGGTACTTTGTTGTGCTGTAGATATGTTTCACCTGAGTATGCAAGTACAGGCATGCTTAACGAGGGGAGCGATGTATATAGTTTCGGAGTTCTACTTATGGAGATAATTACTGGCCGAAGTCCAATTGACTATTCCAGGCCCCCAGGAGAGGTAAGACCATTACGCTTGCTCTCAGCACCATGTTAAGCGAAGTTTCTCCCATGTTTCATACCTAATTAAGTTTTCCAATTTAATTTACGATGATTCCTGTGTGCTAGAGAAAATAGGTTTTTATCTTGTTTAGGCATTTGGTGACTGTGTTTGCAGATGAACTTGGTGGACTGGTTTAAAGGAATGGTGGCAATTCGGCGTGGCGAAGAGGTTGTCGATCCGTTGATTGAGATTCCACCCCCTCCAAGAACTCTAAAGCGAATGTTGCTTGTTTGTCTACGCTGCATCGACTTGGATGCCAATAAAAGGCCAAAGATGGGGCAAATTGTTCATATGATAGAGGCAGACGACTTTCCTTATCGTTCGGTAAGCACTGTTGTCCACCTATACTCTTTAAATTATTTGACTTAAGATGTGCTGATTGTCATCCTAGTTCATCTACATCAGCTGTTCTATCTAACCCCTCATTTCCAAAGTTCCAATAAACCCAAAGAAGATAATGCTTTAAGTATCTGAATAAGTTATCGGCTCGTGTAAAATCTAATCGATTCAGTGACGAGTTATTTAGCTAGACCTTTCTGTATACAGTCCAGAAAGTTATCTTAAGGGAGAATATGATGGTTTCAATTGTCAATTTATGTAGGTTAGTTGTGTACTGGTGGAATATGAATGATATTCTATCATACTATTGCAAGCCTGATGTTCTCAGACATCAATCACTATTCCAGAACGTGTTCAAATAAGAGAGTGAATCTTTTTTTTTTTTTTTCCAGGAGCTTCGATCCGTGCGAGAGAAAGATAACCAGCCTTCTAGCTTAGACGTGCCGAGTAAACTTCCAATGAAGCATGCTGGTATATAGAGGACATGGAAGCAAGAAAGAGATGAACCTTATTGCTGCAAGAAAGAAGCCAGTTCTTCCAAGAGGTCAGATTATTTTGTACTATAATTTCTTCTCAATCAGTTTTCGAAAATCTAATACGAGGCAGCGCGGTGTATATCGATTATTTGCATAATGTTTGTGCTGTTGTATTGGTGTTTATGGTTCTCTACAAACTTAAGAAGTGAGCGTTTCTTTTGTATATAGGATGTCCTATTTTTTATATATGAAATTTGTAGGCTTCTTGCAATGATTCTCTATGCGTCTCTGTTTGTGAAATTTTGAAGTTTATTCAAGAACTCTTGGGTTCATTCCCATTCAATGTTGAACTTGTTCAACATTTAGTGAAAATCATTGCTTTGTATCATCAACTTCAACTTTGATTGGAGTGCTCGCTTTCTACTAGCTCAATACCTTTGATCTACGTATTAGATCTATGAAGGAACGCTAAAAGCGAAAATAGTTGTCTCGAGTCTATACTGACACTAGAGTGTGAATATATGATTTTGAATTGTCGCCTATTAGTTTAGTTAGCGTGACATGTCATCTTGAACCATAATAGTTCTTTGAGTCTATACTAATACTAGAGTGCGAATATATGATTTTGAATCGTCGCTTATTAGTTTGTGGTGTGTCATCGTGAACCATAATAGTTCTCCGAGTCTATACCGACACTAGCGAATGTATGATTTTGAATCGTCGCCTATTAGTTTAGTTAGCGTGGCATGTCGTCGTTAACCATAATAGTTCTCTAAGTCTATACCGACACTAGAGTGCGAATATATGATTTTGAATCGTCGCCCATTAGTTTAATTAGCGCGACATGTTATCGTGAACCATAATAATTCTTAGAGTCTATACGAGACTAGAGTGCAAATGTATGATTTTGAATCTTCGCCTATTAGTTTAGTTAGCGAGACATGTCGTCGTCAACCATAATAGTTCTCTGAGTCTATACCGACACTGGACTGCCCATATATGATTTTGAATCGTTGCTTATTAGTTAGTTTGCGTGGCATGTCGGGTTGCCTAGTTGATAGCTTCCACCAACAAAATCCACTTCTCAACAAACACAATGGGGCCATCATCTGCCACATTTCTACCCAATTTGTAAGGATTTTTAGGAGTTGGTTTGATGTTGTTTTCCCTCTAAAGTGGGAGATTTCATCATTGTTTAGCAGTCCTTGTTTGTTGTTTTCCCTCTTTCTTTCTCTCTTTGGCTACTTCACCAAACAAGTCTTTGTCCATCAAAACCAAGCTTCCCTCTATTTGTCATTTGCTTCATCTCACTTTTCTTGTGTTGGTTCATAAATATCCATCACCCAAATCCACCCTAATTTGCTCAGACATATGCACGTGCAATTTGTTTTATCCTAAACTCGACTTATGTATATGTTTTACCCAATCTTTCACATATAGGCTTTGATGATGTGAGGTCCCACATTGGTTGGAAAAGAGAACGAAACATTTCTTATAAAGGTGTGGGAACTTCTCTCTAGCAAACACGTTTTAAAATCGTGAGGCTGACGACAATACGTAATGGGCCAAAGCGAATAATATATGCTAGCGGTGAGTTTGGCTAGCGGTGAGTTTGGCTGTTACAAATGGTATCAAAGTCAGACATCGGGCGATGTGCCAGCGAAGATGCTGGGTGCTAAGGAGGGTGGATTGTGAGGTCCCACATTGCTTGGAGAGGAGAACGAAACATTTCTTATAAGAGTGTGGAAACCTCTTCCTAGTAGATGCGTTTTAAAACAGTGAGACAACGACGAAACTTAACACTAATAATACCTTCTAGGAGTGAGTTTGAGCCATTACATAGCACTATACGCAAATTTTACTTTTCAATAATCTTTTTTTTCGAAAAATTGCTATTAAGTTATTTTGACGTGAATCTAATGAATTATAAAGCACGAGTATGATATGAAATTGACGAGACTTCAAAGAAAATTAACCTTTGAGTTAGATTTTTGCTTAAATTTGTTACTTTTAAAAGATTCCGATCGAGTTGGTTACCTGAGCAATCCAAATACAGTTTACAACCCAATCTCGAGTTGGATTGGGTTGTCGGATTGTTTCTTTTTCAAAATTTTAAGAATATTATACTTATCTACAATAGAGGTTATATTAATAACTAAAATCTCATAAAACTTAAGTATCGTACGTTCATAAGTCATAATACATTACTAATATTGATTGTAAATATCAAATATTCTTAACCTTTATTCATACTTTTAAAAAATAAATAAATAAAAAGGAAGAAAAGGTTTTTTTAATCATGAATGAGACACGTGGCAAGCAATTATTAGAAATTGAGAATAATCGTGCTGAAAAAATTGAAAAATTGCCACGTGTAATTCTTCAAACTCCCGGAATTGCCCTTCTGAAACCAAAACGAACGACCCCGCGCAAAGTTGTAGTAACTCTTCATCATTGAAACCGCCAAAAAAGAAAATCAACGAAACAACAACAAAAAGCCGAAGCTAAAGCCTGGATTTCGATTCCGAATCATTGAAATCAAATAGTCATCTTCTTCATCTTCATTGCATTTCTCCGTGGATCTGATCTTAGATTGAGTTTTGCGGTTGCGGTTGCGGATATGGAGGAGAAATTGATTCAACGCCTTGAATCCGCCGTGTGCCGACTTGAGGTACTGTCCAACGGATTCTCCACTGGCAGTCGTTCGTTGGGAAGTGGCGACGATGCGGCGTCGGAGCCTTCGATTTTGGCTTTTGAGGATCTGATTAGGAATTGCGTTCGGAAGGTGTCCGATGCTGCTGAGAAGATAGGAGGTCAGGTCCTTGAGGTCACGAGGATTGTGGAAGAAGCTTTTTCCGTTGAGAAGGAGCTTCTTGTCACGATCAAACAAACGCAGGTAATCGGCTTTTTTTTTATGTTTTTTTTTTCCTGTTTGAACGACGATTTGATGAATTCGTTGATCGATGAGGTCGTTTATCCTGTATATTCGTTTCCGTGGATGTTTAATCGTGATTGGATGCTAAACGAATGAAACAAAAATTTGAGAATCTTCAAAATGTAATGTTAATTTACAAATGTTGGGAGTATTGCTCTCGTGTTAGTTGCTTGGGGAAGATAGCGTCTCTATCTCAAGTTTGCAATGTCTCTCGCTCAGAACGAATAGCTTTATTTGGTCGAATGTTTTCCTGTGTTGCAGAGACCTGATCTTGCCGGATTGGCTGGATTTTTCAAGCCACTGAACGAAGTTATTCTGAAGGCAAACGCATTGACAGCAGGGAGAAGATCTGAGTTTTTCAACCATTTGAAGACTGTTGCCGATGCTCTCTCGGCTTTAGCCTGGATTGCGTATACAGGAAAAGAGTGTGGTGTGAAGATGTTTTTAGTTGTTCCTTCTACGTTAGAAATGGAAATGTATAGTTTCACTCGAACCTTCTAATTCCCCGATTATACTTTTCGTAGGTATGAGCATGCCTGTAGCACATGTTGAGGAAACTTGGCAAACGGCTGAGTTCTACAGCAACAAGGTACACTCAACATGGCACATTAGTTGATATATTCATGATATAAGAAGGAACACTAACCAACCTATGTAAATATGTAAGAAAAATTTTCCTATGTAGCAATACAAACATGATCAAAATGGCTTTAGTAGGTGCTAGACTGAACCTTGTTTATGAATTTGTTATAATCTACAGACTTATTTTTATCATGTTTTCTCCATGGTTTGTCTGCCTTGTACTCTTAGCCAAACCATGATTCAACATAAAGAAATAGATGGGGGAAGAGGACAAATTTAAGAAGTGGATGTATCATTTGAAATTGATAGTCTTGATGCTTGTAGCTCTCTGTGAATTTATTATCTGTGCTAAGTAGCTGGACAAAGTATTTCCAAGGCTGTATTCATTCTTTGTTTTCCTAAATCCTAATCTAGATTCTCGTGGAGTTTAAAAACAAAGATCAAAACCATGTCGAGTGGGCCAGAGCTGTGAAGGAACTATTCTTGCCAGGTTTGAGGGATTATGTTAAAAGATTTTATCCTTTGGGACCAGTTTGGAATCCTGCTGGAAAAATGGCGAAAGCTCCTACCCCAAGTGCTCCTGCTCCTCCACCTCCCTCAGCTCCCCTCTTTAGCACTGAAACTTCTCAAGCGTCAACACGTCCAAAAGAAGGAATGGCTGCTGTGTTTCAAGAAATTAGCTCAGGAAAGTCTGTCACTGAAGGTACAATTGATTATGTTTACAGAATTATATTCTTTAGCAAAAGGGTCTATTGATTTGTATACCAATTATAGATATGCTGCCCTACTTTTTAGATGTTTTTGTTGCATTAAAGGTTTGAGAAAAGTTACTGATGATATGAAGACGAAAAACCGTGGAGACAGAACTGGTATTGTCAATACCAGTGAAATTGGTCAAAGAAATTTGCCTTCTTCGTCGAAGAAGTCAGTTGTCGCTCCCAACCCCAAGTTCGAGCTTCAAATGGGTCGGAAGTATGTCTGCTAATATTATCATCCCTACTGAAGAAAATGACATCCCTGTGATTCGAACACCTCATATCTTGCATCCTTGCAGGTGGGCCATTGAGAACCAAATCGGAAACAAAAATTTGGTTATATCAGAATGTGATGCAAAACAGTCGGTATACATGTATGGATGTAAAGATTCTGTGGTTCAGGTTCAAGGTGATTTCGTTACTTACTCTCTTCTCTCCCACCACTCATTTGACATCACTAGCATGATATTGCGCAGCCACTTCAAAATTGCTCTTGTTCCATGAGCAACTTACATCATCCCTAAAAACTATGTGCAGGAAAGGTCAATAACATAACAGTTGACAAATGCACTAAGTCAGGCGTTGTGTTCACTGTAAGTGTGAAATAAGCAATCCGCACACTATTTCAGTTCATTGAAGTCAAGCTCATAGGAACTAATCTAGACTCGTTTGTTTATGGCCAAAAATAACAGGATGTCGTGGCTGCATGTGAGATTGTAAACTGCAACGGCATTGAGATTCAATGCCAGGTATCTTTTTCCAACGATATGCTCCCATTTTGCATGGCCATATGATGATTTATTATACAAGGCGTAAAGCATATAGTTAAGGGAAACAAAATTATGATATCCGTAGTCAAATTATTTTAATATGTTTGTAATAAAGTAGTTTCTGGTTATTTTAGGGATCGGCTCCAACTATTTCGGTGGATAATACGGGTGGCTGTCAATTATATTTAAGTAACGATTCTCTGAAGTCTTCCATAACGACGGCCAAATCAAGTGAAATCAATGTTTTGGTGCGAGGAAATGATCCAGATGGTGATTGGGTACATCTCTATCTTGTGCATACGTTGTTGTGTGTATCTGTTTTTAATCAGATCTTCCTATTTCTTTTCCTTCATTTAGGCAAGTCGGCCTTAGTCGTTCATGTTCATAACGAAAGATAATGGTTTAAATTTCATTTGATAATACTTTTATTTCAACTGTTTACAAATTGGATCCTGAACACTGATTATTACGGTCTAAAGTCACCTTTTATGAAGGGATTTGCAAAGTGTTATTTTAAGGACTTTTGTTCATGTCCCCCCGTTAGGAATCACGGACTTCCACAATGGTATAATATTATCCATTTTGAGCTTTCTCCAAAAGTCGTCATACTAATGGAGATGTATTTATTACTTATAAACTTATGATCATTCCCTAAATTAGCCAATCTGGGACTCCCTCCCAACAATCCTCTCCTTGAACAAAGTACACTATTAAGTCTCCCCTTAATCGAGGCTTGACTCCTCTTGAGTCCTCGAACAAAGTACACCCTTTAGACATTTGAGGATGTGTTACTTAATTAATTGAACATGTGCGTAAGTTGGCACAGTAAAGAATTCATTCATATTCCTTTAGATGACTTCCATTGTTTGTATTCTCACAGGTGGAGCATGTTTTACCCCAGCAGTTCCTTCATGTACTTAAGGATGGTCGTATTGAAACAACACCAGTTTCTCACTCTGGTGCCTAATTCAGTTTAATTTTCTGGTGATCAACACATCTCTGAGCCTTTTAACTCTGCTTCATAAATCATTATAATTTTTTACAGTTGGTGCCTTTCTCTTATGAAATAATTGTTTGTATATGAATTTCGACGGCTACCAATAACTTGTTTTGAGTTTTTATTTTTTATTTTTTTATTTACTATTTATTTGTTATGAATGGCTGAGTTAATTTATACCTGCCTAAACTAATCTCTATTAGTATCTTATCATTCAACATTTTGGTTTTAGAGCATGTAGAATACGTATACAAGATTTTAGTGCCTCAGGAAGGTTGGTGACATTGGTGTTCTTTTGTTGTGCTTTTTATGTCGTGAATGAAATACTTTAATGTTTAGATTTTAGCACTTGAGTTACATGGTTAATTTAGAGTTTGATTTTATAGATTTCAAATTGATTGCTTGTATTCACACATTCTTGGTTTATGGCTGAAAATTTGTGTCTTGCTGTTTATTATCAAGCTATAATAAGATATATGGCAGTTTGTTAGCAATTCAGATTGATGTACCGTCAAAACTGACCTAATGTAGCATTAAGTTACATTGTTACAGCTGATTTTGTTTTGTTTGGTTAGATAATCTGAGCTTTTATCTTGATTTTAGGGATGGTGTATTTGAACCTATTATCTTAGTTTCAAGAATCATATTATGACGGGAAAGTTTGAATGTAGGCAATAAGAATGCAGAACTTGGGAGCATCCCAACTCGAAATGATCATGAAATGATCATTCATATGGTATTGTGAGGTTAGAAGTTTGGTATGACTCAATTATTTGATTTGTATTGTTTTGGTATAACTCTCATTATTTGATTTGTATTCTTAAACTTTGTTTGTTTTGTGAAAAGTTTCATTGTTTGGTTAGGTGGAAAGCTTCATTTTTGAAACGGCCATTTTCAAAACCATCAAGAAAATTATCTATATTAAGTTATCATTTTTATCAATTAATTGAAATTTGTTTAGAATTGGTTTATAATTTTTATTCCAATAATAGATTTGATATAACTATTATATGAATATTAGATTTAAATCAATTACTCCCTAGTTAGGGATGGTATTAAACCAATATTTATGATTTGGGGGTATTTTAGTCCTCTAATTTCAAGCTAAAATATTGCATTTTGACGTCATTTTTAAAATGTAAAATTAATTTTTAGCCCTATAAATATATCTAATGCCTTTTTATTATTAGAAGTAAAAAAGTTGTTGACGTGCAATTAAAAGGGCTAGCAATATGATTTTACAATAAAAAAAAAAAAATAAAGCAGAAAATAAACATCTTATTTTGCTACTTTTTATGTGCATTCTTTTTTGGTTGAATTTACTTTTCGCTAATAGTAAAATAGTCGTTTTTTTAACTAAGCCTCATTTGGATATTGCTTATTTATTTTATTACTTTTTGAAACGATCTCAAAATATTTTATTTGAAGTTTCTGTACAAATGAAGGTAATATTATATAATTTTTCTATATTTTTTTTAAAGATACAATTTTACGTAAAACATAGTTTTTCATTATAACTCAAATTTATCTGATCTTTTATTTCTTCGTCGAATAAATTAAAAAAAACTTATTTATTGAATTACTAGTCGACTATAGTTTTTAAGAAATTTTAATTATGCTTTATTTTTTTCCAAACAAAAATTGTTAAAATAGTTTAAAAAAAAATGGAAATGAATGAGACAACATAAAAAAAACATCATTTATAATACTATTCTAAAAATTAATCAGGTAAATTATTTGATAAATAATAATAATAATAACAACAATATTACACAAACCTTCTTAATGTTGGTCATTAAGTATTAAAATATATATATATATATATATATATATATTTGAATTAATTTAAAAGTTTAAACTTTAAGTTAAAAAAGGGAAAAATAAAAGGATGTTGTTGTATAACTTTGTCTGAAATAACATTTTGCGGCTAATTAATTGAACACAATTATAGTAATTAAAGTGGATTTAATTATTAGATTAGAGCCTGAATGGACCCCACATGACACGGTGTTTTACACGTATGGTTAGTGCAACACGTGGGACAGCGTGGGCCCCGCCCGCTTCAGTAGAAAAATAATTCTCCATTTTTTCGTCCCTTTTCCTCTTCCTCTCGATCGCCCCTAAAGTTTTCATTTGCTCTTCTTCTTCTTCTTCTTCTTCTTCAGAGACTATCATCAACCCTTCGCTTACTCCTGGACCTGTAAACCCTAGTTGTACCCTAGATTTTCGCTTCGATTTCCCCTCATTGTCCTGTTCAGTGCTCAGGACTTCTCTGAAGCTCGATTCGGGCGTGTGGATGGCGTTTCTTAGTTGAAAATTTTTGTTTTGAAGAAGCAAAATGTCTGTTTCCGAGCTTAAGGAGCGGCATGTGGCGGCTATTGAGACGGTCAACTCTCTCAAAGAGCGATTGAAGCAGAAGAGGCATTCGTTGCTCGACACTGATGGTGAGCTACTTCATCATCCTGGAGGTTTTTTCGTTCGGCGTTGTTTCTTTTTTCTTCTGATTGATGATTATATTGTTGTTAGTTGGTTTCGATCTCATCCGTTTTGGTGGTTGCTTCTGCAGTAGCTGGGTATGTGAGGTCTCTGGGGAAGAATCCCGTCTGTTTTGGAGCTACGGATCTCGTGTGCTGCAGGACTTTACAGGGTCATACTGGAAAGGTACGTTTTGTTGGTTATCTACGAGGACGACCGTGTTTCATTTCCTCTTCAAGGTTGCCTGTTTTAGAAATCCTCTTACCACGTTGTGAACAAGATCTGAAATCGTTGCTTTACTGTAGACGTATCTTGGAAGGTTGACTTTAAGACAATTTTGGATTATCTAGTTAAGAGGAATGGATTTGGTAGCGATTGCCTTATTAGTTCATTTATTACGTGTATGCTTTGCAAGAAATTTAATGATTTGACGTACAATCATACTTGTTGGTGGGAAGGATCTAAGGCAGTAGGGGAGGATAGGCCTATGAAATGATAAAAAGAAACTTTCTTCAAGAGATAGCTTACTCTGATTTATGCTACATTATATATGTTCTCTCAAGTCTGATGAAATTATTTTTCTCATTTTACTGGCACTCGACTCATTGTCTAGAATACAGACCCAAGATATTGAAAACTGTTCCTATTCTTGTAATGAAGTGTTTCTTATGCAATGGTCCTGCTCTCAAATATGTCTCTTTTTCTTTACAATTTAACCTTCATTCTCAATTGGGGTTGGAAAATAATTGTTGAAACTCCTGCAGGTGTATTCGTTGGATTGGACTTCAGAGAGGAATAGAATCGTTAGTGCTTCTCAAGATGGGCGTTTAATAGTGTGGAATGCGCTAACGAGCCAGAAGACTCATGCCATAAAACTACCTTGCCCTTGGGTCATGACCTGTGCTTTCTCTCCTTCTGGACAATCTGTAGCGGGTGGTGGTCTTGACAGTGTTTGTTCTATCTTCAACCTCAACTCTCCAACTGACAGAGATGGGAATCTGCAAGTGTCTAGAACGCTTAGCGGGCATAAAGGATACATTTCGTCATGTCAGTATGTTCCAGATGAGGATACTCACCTCATTACTGGTTCTGGGGATCAGACGTGTGTCTTATGGGATATTACTACAGGGCTTCGAACCTCTGTTTTTGGAGGTGAATTTCAGTCAGGGCATGCAGCAGATGTATTGAGGTATAACTGATTTTGAAACTTAATTTTGAGGGTTTTTATTCACATAACATCCTTAAGGAGTTGGTTTAGAGATGAATCTAGTTCATTGGAGTTCCATTGTCTGGGCTCATTCTTTTTTGATTGGATTGTCAGGGCTCATTCTTTTTTGATTGGATTGTCAGGGCTCATTCTTTTTTGATTGGATTGTCAGGGCTCATTATGATATAAAGTTCCGATATGAATATGCAATTTTTTTCATTAACTTGTTTACTTGCTTATATTACATTTTCCCTTCTGTAAGCCCTTCTGATTTACGGTGTAAAGATGGATGCTTGTAATTGTCCAATGCTAATTCAGGGATATTTTTATTTTATTTATTCATGTTGCTTTTGCAGATGTTTGACTAATTTGTTTTTCTGCATGTTAGTGTATCTATTAGTGGATCCAATTCCAGAACATTTATTTCTGGTTCTTGTGACGCAACTGCTCGTCTGTGGGACACTCGGGTAGCTAGTCGAGCAGTGCAGACATTTCATGGGCATGAAGGGGATGTTAATGCAGTGAAGTTCTTTTCAGATGGTAACCGATTTGGGACAGGTTCTGATGATGGAACTTGCAGATTATTTGACATCAGAACTGGGCATGAACTCCAAGTTTACCATCAGCTGCACAGTGATAATACCAACTCACACGTAACCTCCATTGCATTCTCTATATCTGGAAGACTTTTGTTTGCTGGATACAAAAATGGTGATTGCTATGTGTGGGACACCTTACTTGCAAAGGTATTTCATCTTGTTCAAATTAAGTTGATTAAGACAAAGCTGTTGTCTAATAATTTTCTATAGCATACTTTGAGTAGGAAAAAATCCTTTGTATATTACTTTATCTTTTAACAGGATATCTAATTGGGTGAAATGACACCTATTAATTTTTGTGACTGCAGATGGTTTTGAACTTGGGAACACTTCAGAACTCACATGAAGGGCGAATTAGTTGCTTGGGCTTGTCTGCTGATGGAAGTGCTTTATGTACAGGTAGTTGGGATTCAAACCTGAAGGTTAGTGTATTTGTGAACCTGGAATTCCTACTTCATTTTGACTTGCTCCTGCTTCCTACTTTCTCTTGATTGGTAGGACCCTTGATATTGCTTAAGCATCGAAAAGTGATGAATAAGTTCTGATAGGGTGGTAGGGATACATGATCATCTTCTTTTTGTAGTTAAATAATATAATGTCATTCACGAAATCTTGCCCTAGAGATTGTTTGAAAAAATGTCTTAAAATAATAATCCAATTTTCTTTTCTTTGACATCTTTGTTTTGCAAATTGATTGGGATAATTTCTCATCTTGTCAATTTAAACCTTAATTTCCCTCAAGTGGTGCAACTAACACCTCCTCAAATTAAAATAAAAAGTTACTCAAATCAACCAATAAGTCTAACAAAATTCAGCAAACAAAACCCAAAGATGAAGCCAAAGAAGCATAAACGAAACCACAAAAATACTCGAACCTAGCAACAAATTCAAGTACATCAAAAAGTTCTCAAACTAAACAATAAAATGTCCAAATCAAGTTAAACAGTATATTATCAATATTTCTTACTTAACTTAAGGCTAGGATTTGATTTGATGAAATTTAAAATTTAAGGATAAATTTGACTAGCTAAACTCAAGGATATGGGTGAAAAATGAATTATTCTCCAATTGTCTTAAGATAAGAACCACGATCAGTGATCCATAAAGACTCATGTTGTATATATCTAGACCTTTATTAAAGAACTTGTGATTTTGAATTGACGAACAATTTGGTTGCTTTATAAGAACAGCTATTATCATTTTATGAAAGAAAAAATAAACAAATCAAAGACTGATCTAAACATGTTTTCACTGAACTTTTGTTCTAAAAAGCATATAAATATTCTGAAAACTGCTCCTAAACAAGCTTTGAAGCTCTTAATTTTTGACTTTCCACCGAGAATGAGAAAAAACTGTCTTTGGGGATGAAAACTTATTTCTTTGTTCTTGCGTCCATTCCTTTTCGAAGCTTTAAACTACATTTTAGTGTTTATATATTGTGGCATTGGAATTACATTTCTTGGTGATTGTAAGCAATTTGACTCTTGCTGATGATTGATGAATGATAATTGTTACGCATAGATTATGGATAATATGTAGCTATAATTTTCTTTTGTTTTTTTTTTTGTATGTAGATATGGGCTTTCGGAGGTCATCGGAAGGTAACTTAAGCATGGGGAGAGGTTAAAGGGGGTGCATTTTCTGTAGTGGCTTCAGTTTGACTGCAAGGCCTGTGTTTAGTGTCTGCATGCAAATGCATTGTTCTTGCTTGTTGAAATCCTTCAAATTCTTGGGAAGTATTCCAGTCTTTGCCTTGTAAGTTGTAGTAACCCCCTCTAGAAAGATGTCCTATCTGAACATTCTGAATGATTACTGAAAAATGGTGGAAAAAAAAAATGGCTTTCATGAGCTAGAGAGTTGGTTTTGTTACATGCTGTCTTGTTTTACTATGATAATAATATAATTGAATGGTGTGGTTATTAAATGTAACATTGTGTCTTGTCTATGATTTTGTTGCTTTATGTAACTTGAAAATGAGCTTCAGAAGTTCATGCCTAATTACATTTTAACTTTTTGCTGTTATACCTTCTCATTTGATAAATTTAGATGGTAGTAGACCTTGTAACTTGGTTGAGATGTTAGATGAGTTTAATTTCCATGGGAGGAAAAGTTTCTAATTTCTTCTTCTAAAACTATGTTGGATTATGATTTCGTTGTTAGTTTTCTGTTTTTGAAATTTATACGTACTTTTAATTGTAAAACTTACTCTTTTGAACTTTATGTGAGTTCGACCTGTCAACTTCTTCCTCATCTTGTGTAGCTCGGATTTCATCTTTGTTTTCTTCTGCTCGTCTTCTTCTGCATATCGACGATTTTCGGTTTCTGTTGGGATTTGATTTCTATGGTTTCTTCTTCAGTATCTTCTCCTTCCCCTTCGTGTAAAACCAAATTGACTTCATTCACTTCTTTGTTTTTAAGCTTTACATTTAATTTTAAAATAATAATAAATATGTTTTTTTCCTCATCAGCAAGTTATAAATTCTAAAATTATTAATATATACACATATATATATATAATTCTAATATAACAAAAAGTTTTAAAAATGATAAAAAAAAAATGTTGAACAGTACAGAAAAGAAATGAGATTATGATTGAAATGTTGAGTTTGAAAACTAACCAAACAAGAACAAAAAAGTGTACTATAAAAATTTAAGCCAAACATGTTCTTAGAATGCAAGCAATTCAAAGGTTTCAAGGCTGGGGGGGGTTCATACGACTACTCATCCATTGCAACCCAACCCAACTCAATCGGCAAAATCTTACCCCATGAATTCCAACGTTGACATATCAGTCTTTTTTCCAGCTGGGGTAGGTCGGGTTGGGTAGAGATGAGACAGGATGGGATTTTCCGAATAGCGGGGCAGGACGAGGAAACCATTCTCAACAAAGTTAACAATTAAAACAGGGATGAACAAAATAGAGACTCAAACTAACACAACAAACTCACCCCAATTTATGTCGCCTATGTCCCGAATGAAGTGAAGTTTGGCTCAAACTTCCAACAAGATTCTTTCTACAAGATTTGACTGTTTATGTAGCCTATATCCCAAACCTGTGACCTAATTTCTTTTCTCACAAACAAAAATCAATAAAATTTAAATTCCTTACAATTCCGATTAGCCACAGGCAACTATCTCATGGATGGCATCACTCACATCTTCATCATCTGATCTAGCGGCCAGTTTCATCGCAACCTCTCTTGAAGAATCGATTCCAAACGATAATCGCACAAGTACCTTCACATCGCCATAGTACACGCCAGATAATAGGCAGGTGTGTGATCTTGAGTTGCTTGGGACAACCTCAGTACCCTGAAAGAGAGAGCAAACATTACTTGAATGGGAAGACCAATGATTCAGGAAAGAGTTGCTAATCCATGAATCAAGTATATCTAAACTGCATAAAAACACAGATTTTTGAGACCCAACTCACAAACCACAAATCTACCAACCATAAATAAGTAAAGACAACACAAATTCAAGCCTTCAAATCTCGAAATACGATGCGACTAAAGACTACAAAAAATCAAGCTTTGAATCTCAGACGACACAAATATAAGCCTTTCCTAAGATCGTACACGTCAAACATTTCCTTCCCTTGATGATTATCCAGCATGATAACATAACAAACTAACCTCACAGGGCTGCATGCCGAGAAGATTTATGACAGCACCTACAGCTTCAGCCAAACTCTCCCTAGCCCCAAGTCCGTATTCGTCAACTCGCTCGCAATCTGGACCCAAGCTTTCCCAGGCATTTTTAAAATTAGAGACCCCTACTTTCAACATGTAATCAGCTGCAACAACCTCCAGATCCTCCAGCTGATATTCATCCTCTACACCATCTTCTTCAGCCTCACCAGTGCTGGGGTCAACCTAGTATAACCAAAGAAGTGCAATACAAAATCAAAATCAAGCATTTGGATGCTCGGCAATGAACTTTTCGTAGTACATTACAAGCTTATATGAGAAATGAACAGAATCCTCACCAATTTTAGCTCATTAATATGGTTAGGCCAAATTCATGAGATATTCTGTTAGACGTGGACCCATGACTAACTCTACAATTGAATTATAAATATTCAGTTCCTCACTCTGACCCATATAAGTCTACAATTATACGGAGCCAATATGTGCTGATATCGAAGTATGGTGCTTGCAAACTCAATTATTAATACTTCTCATCCAATTCACCATCCTTATTTAATAAGTTTTTTCCGAATTACCTCTTTAACAATAAATCTCAACATGTTTGAAAATTTCCCAACAGCGGGGATCCCTTCAGGCTTCTCAAATGCCACAAAGGTTTGTCCAGGTGAATCATAGGGAAGTGATCTGAGAGGCTTGGATATCACTTCAGTGAATTCCTCTGCTTCAGACGCATCAACAACAACAGTGACCTGGCCAGAAGGCAGAAATGATTATTACAAATCTGAATGCAATTTAACCAAGAAAAAATAATAATAAAATAAATGTAGACAATTTTCCTTGAATTGGTCAATACATTTTCAAGTAGTTGCTCTGGAATTGTATTCGTGCAGTTGTACTGAAACACAACATGGCTGTTAAAAATATGCTTAACAACATTAACTGCATATTCCGTTTCTGCTTCCGTAAGCTCCACAGGTGTTGAAGACTGAGAAGTTCGATACCATCAAAATGTCAACATTGAAGAAGTATTATTGAAAATATATATACATAAGTAGCACAACACATCACCATGCATGATTAAGAATAGTAATAACAGAACCTTGAAAAGCTTCCCAAAGTCGGCAAATTCTGGAATCGAGGAAAGTAGCTTTTCATATGTATCAACAGTGGATGTTGGGCCAATTGGAGGAGCACCGAGCCCAGCTGGCTTTTTACCTGGGGCTTTCTTCTCAGCAAGTGGCTGAGACTTGATTTCCTTGGGCACGGAATTAATGTTAAAAGGCTCCTCAGAAGACACCTGCATCCATAAGCAGAACACATGAATAATGGTCTCGGTGGTACTTGATATACTCACTAAAAAATTTCTTACATAATTCTTCAAACTTGTTTCTAGATTGATCAGTGGGACATCCAGAGACCCAAAAAGAAAGTCAGTGGCATCCTTCTCAGTTTTAGTAGCTGTATCGTCACCTTCAAGTGTTTTTAAGTATAGGGTGGCCCTATCTCGAACCTGCCCAAGAAATCAACATACAGTTTGACGAACCATATATATAAGCAAGACATCAAATTTAAATAACTCCAAATTTTTAAAATAATATAGCCATAAGATACCTCATCATCATTGTCAAAGAGACATCGTCTCAACAGAACAAATATTCGAGGCTGTAATGGAGAGAGGTAAAAACAACATCATTAGTTGAGTGATAAGAATGACAAATAAAGTTCATCGTACTTACAAGAAAGAGAAGGGAATTTGTACCTTTAAAGATTCAACTGCAACACCAAATCTTGCCAATGTGCTCACAGCACTGGCACGAACCGTTGCATTTTCAAGATGTACTCGGTTGTATATGTATCGTATGTATTTACTAGGATCAGAGGTTTTGGGTCCCTCAATTCCCAGAAAGTGAAGGATCTGATATTATGGGAAATAAAACAAATTATAAAGGCCATATAGAACATGAAGGCAAGGCGAATTAGAGCAAATAGCTGCTGGAATAATGTAAAAATGTATACTAACCTGTGTCGATAGATAGGTGAATTCACAATCTTCAATAAACTCACACAAGTGAAGCAACCCACTCTCTTTTGCATCAGGAATATCTCTTATAAGAATAACAATTGAATCCACGATAGCTTTTTTATAATCAAAGCCCCCTTCTTCTCTGAGAATGTTGCTAAGGAAATTCATCCTGAAAAAGTGACAAAATGTGTCCTGGACTTACAATCCCAATATATATTGCCTAAAAGGATGCAACATATAAATATTGAATAATAAAAAATTCTGTAAGAACTCACAGAGATCTATACTTCAATGGGAACTTCAAACATAAAGATTTAATAGCTTCTATCACGACAATTTTAAATTCATCTGCAATATCTGACATAAAGTTTGTGATCTGCTTCATTAGACGGTCCACACTTGATTCGTTTCCTGTTTTTAGAAGTGTTGTTATTGCAAGAGTTGCAATGCTTCTGTTTTGATCAGAAATCAAGCTCTCCATGTCAATATTGCAGTTAGTGACAGCCATTGGATGATTCATTGCCACCTGCAAGATTTTCAAATATATTTTCCAAATATCAAAAGAAAATTTAAAAGAGAGAGAATAATCTTAAAAAAAGAAATAGTGGTAGATATAACCTTATTCAAAGTGCGGACAGCAGCAAATCTCAGCACTGGCTTTGAGGAGCTTAAAAACAGCTGAAGAACAGTAATGGCTGGAGTCAATTCTCTGCTTGTTACACCATGCAGCTCAGTGATTGCTTTGGCAGCTTCAAAGATCACCATCTCTGCTTTGTGGCGCAGACAACCCTCAAGAAAATCATAGAAGGGCCGGTCACCAGTTTGAGTACTGGTAGCTGATTCACGAATAACCTATTTGAACAACACTCCATAAGAAAACAAACAAGCTAAGACCTGTCATGTATATGAACCAGGAAATTACATACCTGACTGGTATAGCGAATCAAGAGGCATTGAGCCAATGGAGACCGAACAGTACCCCTTGTTAGGCTAGTGACCAGTTTGCTAACAGCTAGACGATCATTTTGACGTATCTGCAAAGAAAAAATTATAGTTTCTTTAGATTGAATAAACATAATCTTTCTTTTAGAAGAGAAATGGAACCCAGTGATATCGAAAGGAACAAAAAAGGGCGGGTGATGGAAGATACGAAGTGTCACACTAGGGAAAAGTGGGTCCAAAAAAGTACTTCAGGAAGAGTAGTTATAAAAAGCTTTAGAGACAGTAACAAAATGCCCAATCTCTAAGAATAAGTGGCAGGCAACAATCACAAGCTATGAACACTAGTTGGAATAATAAATTAACATTTTAATTTGGTTCACATACAATAGGAATAAGCAGACAAAACAAACCTGAATAATCAAAGTAAGAGCAAATGTGCATGTTTAAGAAAATAACAATACAACATCTAACCTTTATCAGGATTTGATTTCACAAATTAAGTCAGTTAAAATAGACACAACACCTAACCTTTTAAATTTCAATATAAAGCAGCCATTAAAATTACATAGTTCAGCTCAATAACCTTCCCCAGCATTCAGCATAACACCAAAAAATGTGACACAAAAGGATAATCTAACATACTTGATGAAGCAATGCAAGAGCGTGAAATTGAACAAGCGCTGCCCTTGACTGAACAGCTTCCTGAACCTCATTACTCCATCGCTTGACAATTTCTGGATTTGTCTGTGATTTAAAAGATGCAAAGGGAGAGAGTAAGAAAAAATGACAGAAAAAACTGCTCAAAGATGCATATTATTATTTACAATAATGAATACCTGGAGCAAATGAATACCACTAACTAAGGCGGCACTAGCTACCACAGGATTCTTATCTACAATTGCTTGTTTCAGATACCTCTCGATCTGGGTGAGAAGGGTTCCATCTGTAATCCGACAGAGGACACGAATGGAATTTGCCCGATACATATCAGTCTTACTATTCATATCCTTCATTAGGGAGCTAGTCACAATAATAACCTTAAAGAAAATGAAATTAAATGTGTTAGTTCATAATTTTGAACGTATAACTCCAAAAATTAAAGTTAACCTGATTGTGGTGTTAACCTCATCAGCAGATGGAGAAATCTCCTTTATCATCAAATAAACCATTCTCCTCAACCCTATATCTCTTGACTGGAAAAGCTTTGTGACAGCAAAGAAAACTTCGGTGGCTTCAATCTATTAAAAACATTGTTGTACATCGTCAACATTGTCAACATTTGAACAGAACATGCATACATACATCAGCCAAGGCCATGCGTGGAAAATGCATTGACTAATACTAATGCTTTGACGGTGGACTATTAAACTTGACCTTTGTGAAGTTTTCACCCTGATTCAGAAGGTACAGAAGCTTCGTGATGACCTAAAAATAAGACATGCACCAGGCAGAAAATATTAATTATAGAACAATTGGGTGCGCAAGAGGGAAGTTAAAGGAGAGCTGTTTCAAATAATTCCCTAGTACAAAGGCCACACCTGAGAGCATCTTCTTGGATCTAATTGAGGATCATTAAAAACCCTAGCTTCCTGAAGAACAGCACCCTTCTCAATCCCCAAAAACGGAGAATACTCAGCTGTAAATGCAAAAAACCGGAGTTAACATCATACGTCCTTGTGCTGATACAGCATAGTAATCCGGAAACAGGATACAAGACCCAAATGACAGCACTATCCCATCCAGTCATCAAATTAACAAAACCACAACAAAAATTGCAAATGCACTTATCAATATCGTAATTAAGGCAGCAGCCACATTACAGACTGCATCCAAACATCTCAACTTGAAAACCTAAACCAAATTGGAACAAAAATAAATCGAAGATAAGAATCTTGCCGAGTTCAAAACAGAGCACGACAACACAATACATCAAGAAGTACTGCCAAACAACGAAGTCAAGTAGATCTACCATCCAAAAAACTGATCCAGCCTCCCGGAACGTGAACTCGAGGAATTAACCAATATTGAAGTGAGAAGAGAAGAAATTGAGTAACTATGAGGTAAATGGAAGGGAATTTGAGGGAGTGAAAGAAGACATTACCTTCGTCATCGCGGTCGTCGTCCTTCTTGATGAGAGGCTGAGCCATGGGCGATGTATTTGAATCTGAGAGATCTAGAGACGACCAGCAAAGCTTTCCTTACTGCCTGCGAACAAAGGAAAAACCAGAGAAATGCTGAAGTTTGTGCGATTTTGTGAAGGGCTTTGGCTTTGGTCGGAGAAGAAAGAGAAACCGAGAGAAAGTGCTCATCAGAAATTACAATATAGGATGGGCCCTTCTTCAACTAACGAGATGCAAAATATGGACCCTTTTTCAACTAATGAGATGCAATATGGGCCTTTCTTCAACTACGAGATGCAACATGGGCCTGGCCCATAGTATGGGCCCATCTTCAACTAACGAGATGCAATATGGGTCTGGCCCATTGTATGGGCCCTTTTCAACTACGAGATGCAATATGGGCCTGGCCCATATATGAGCCATTTTTCAAATTACAAAATACGATACGGGCCCTTCTTCAACTAACGAGATGCAATATGGGCCTAGCCCATAATATGAGCCCTTTTCAACTAACGATGCAATATGGGCCCTTCTTCTACTAACAAGATGCAATATGAGCCTGGTCCATAGTATGCTGCACTGCCTTGATGCAATATGGGCCTGGCCCATAGTATGCTGTACTGTCTCAATGCAATATGGGCCTGGCCCATAGTATGCTGTACTGCCTTGAGCATCTTACCGCCGTAGACTCCGCCCCGCAGGGTGGTTTGCTCTTATGCTATTCCTGCTATAATGCTTCTTTGAATTGAGATCATTCATCTATCCAAATAGTCATAACTCTATGCAATAGTTAAGATCTTCAAAGGTCCCATTGAAGATACGAGTATCGTATCTCTTAAAGACCTCCATTGATGCTCGGGTTATGATTTATCACCCTAGTTGGTTTACTAAGATTGTCTGAAAACTCTTCCACGTCGTGACAGACACGGGGAATCAAACTTACTGAGCATTGAAGGTTACGTTATGGGGACTAATATGAAAATATGAAAATAAAAGCGTGAAAGATTTTGGTAATTAAAACAAAAGTATACAATATTTATTTATTTATTACACGCTAAAAAAAAAAAATCACAATTTTTTAATTTTAATGAAATCTATAATATTTCGCCTGCCTTACACGTGGTTTGGCTCGTTTTAAATAAATGGGTAGAAATAATTTTTTTTAAAAAAAGTTCTAAAAATATAATAAAAATAATTTTAATCCATTAATAAAATACAAATAATTTATTTTTTTTTTGGTATGGAAATTAATATTTTAAAGAGTGAAATAAACCCAATAATGTAATTGAAGTAAAATAAAAAGAATGGGGAAATGAAATGGAATTATTCATTGTTTTCCCATTCACAGATCACTACAGCTTGGCTTCGTCTTCTGATCAGAGAGAGAGAGAGAGAGAGAGAGAGAGAGAGAGAGAGAGAGAGAGACCAGAAGCCTCTCTTCTTCTTCTTCATCAATTCTCTCTGTATCTCTGTCGCTAAGTTTCAATAGATTGAATTGATCTTTGTTCCCTTACGATGCCGTCCCGAAGAAGGACCCTCTTGAAGGTCATCATCCTTGGGGATAGCGGGTGAGAATCACTGTTCTTCTCTTTCTCTTTTCCAATTTTGCTTTTGAGGTAGACTGCCCTTTCTCTCTAATACTCAACGGATCGACTCAGATCGTTACTTTCCGAACTTGCGGAATTTTCTTTTGTGAGTTCTTGGCCTTTGATCTGGAAGGGATTCAATGGGGCTTTAAGATTCTGTTTGCTCGGATTTAGATTGTTTGATGAACTTATATGTTCTTGCTTCTTTTTATTCACCAGTAGATGGTTGTTAGTAGTGATTGGTTCTTATTTTTGTTGGGAGCACTCGCTTTGTGGCTTACTTTCTATATTTGGGCTTTTTTGGTTTACTTTTTGGAAATTGACTTTTGTCTTGGGCTGGTATTCAAGGTTCTGATTCGGGGAACTGACATGTTTGGATCTGTTTGTTGTGTTTTAATTTGTTCCTTCTCTACTCTATATGGTAATTTGAAGCTTGTTTTTGAACTTGCAGGGTTGGGAAGACCTCTTTGATGAACCAGTATCCTGCTTGATTGTTGAATTAACAATGTTATAGTGTATCATTTTCCATTGAAGATACTGATTCGAGTTTCTCTTTTTGTAACAATTCTTCTATTTTATAGAAGAATAGTTTCTTGATCCTCCGTGTGGTTTCCTTGAACTTTTAAAAACAGATATGTAAATAAGAAGTTTAGTAATCAATACAAGGCCACCATTGGAGCTGATTTTCTGACTAAAGAGGTGCAATTCGAAGATAGACTTTTCACTTTGCAGGTTGGTAATGGGGAAACTTCTATTTGCCTATGCACATGTTGCTTTTATTAGATTAGGAGAATTGTCTTGAATTCGATGGGATAAAAACAGAACAAAAAATGTGGGATCCCACGTCGGTTGGGGAGGAGAATGAAACATTTTTTATAAGGGTGTGAAAACCTCTCCTTAGCAGACACGTTTTAAAAACCTTGAGGGGAAGCTTGAAAGGGAAAAAACCCAAAAGAGGACAATTTTTACTAGTGATAAGCTTGGACTGTTACAAATGGTATCAGAGCCAGACACTGAGCGATGTGCTATCGAGGAGGCTGAGCCCCGACGGGGGTGGACATCGATGGAAGAAGGAAACAAATGTCGGCGAGGACGCTGGGTTTCGAAGGGAGGGTGGATTGTGAGATCCCACATCGGTTGAGGAGGAGAACGAAGCATTTCTTATAAGGGTGTGGAAATCTCTCCCTTGCAGACGTGTCATTAAAACCTAGAGGGGAAGCCCGAAAGGAAAAACCTAAAGAAAACAATATCTGCCGGCGGTAGGCTTGGGCTATTACAAAAAAATGTCTTATCACTTAGACTCATTCTAATTTCCTTGTGATTGGTCGATTGTGGGGAAAATGTGTATGAACTTAATCAATCCATTATATTTATAGTTGTGTCTTGACTCGGTACATCCCATTATTCAATGGCTAGAAATCAATTTACTACTTTATGCCTTACAGATATGGGATACAGCAGGCCAGGAACGATTCCAAAGTCTTGGTGTTGCTTTTTACAGAGGTGCTGATTGCTGCGTTCTGGTGTATGATGTCAATTCAATGAAATCATTTGACAATCTTAACAACTGGCGGGAAGAATTCCTTATTCAGGTTCTGTTCTCTATGTTCATGGACTATAATCTTGTTACCAGAAACCGATTTACAGAAGAGTTCAAATAAGTTGAAAAGATGATAGAAAACCTGAACTTCTTTTGATGCTTTTGCATAACATCATCTGCAGGCGAGCCCTTCCGATCCCGAAAATTTTCCCTTCGTTGTTCTAGGAAATAAAGTTGACATAGATGGTGGAAACAGTAGAGTTGTAAGCATTACCTAAATTTCAGTATTGAATCATGTTCTCTTTCTACATTCAGAAGGTTGTAAGCTGAAATTTTCTGTTTTTCCGAATACTTCAGGTTTCGGAGAAAAAGGCACGAGCTTGGTGTGCATCAAAAGGAAACATCCCATACTTTGAAACTTCTGCCAAAGAAGGCATTAATGTGGAAGAAGCCTTCGAATGCATTGCAAAAAATGCCCTCAAGAGTGGGGAAGAGGAAGAGATGTAAGTTCATATGCCAAACCAAATATTACTAACTCAGTCTCTCATTTTCTATTCTCAGTTATTTGTTGTACATGTGCATAAAATATGAATCCATTGTTAGCTACATTATCATGCATTTCACCAACCAAAATTACTTATCAATTTCCACATCTGTACGAACTTGACGTGATAGGGTTTCGGTTGGGGACATTTCACCTAGTTTTGTTGTTTCCAAGCTTTGTGTCGCACGACGTAGAAATGAACAATGTGTGCAGGATCCTGAATCCTCTATCATATACCTTATAGAAAACGAATAGACGAATTAAGGTTTAGATCTAGCAATGGATTTAGTTAGTAGTTTTTGACCTGAGGCTGTGGATATGTAGAATCTAGCTCGTCCTAAATGGCTGTATTTTCTCACTTCCTTTGTTTCGAACTTTCTTCGTCCATGATTCATTGGTTTCTACTCCTGGCTATTAACTTTACTTTCACAAAACCTTTTCGATTAATGGTTGCAATGGTGTACCGCAGATACTTACCCGACACCATCGATGTTGCGAGGAACAACCAGCCAAGATCATCTGGATGCGACTGCTGAGTTCAATACACTGAATCACCTCTTATTCTATTTCATTCTCCAGTAAATCTCAAGTCTTCTATAAAGGTCCTACAGACTCAGGCTTTTTATGCATATTCCTATTTGTACATTTGGCTTTGCATTTGAACAAATCCTGTCATTATCGACTCAGTTCGTGTTTGGTCGTTGCAAGTTGTGTTTACTATCTTAGGGGTTTATTAATTATCCATCTCGTGACCGACTCTATGCCTGAGCCTCATTTGTTGATGACAATCAGTTTGTCGCCTAAGTTTATGTAATTCTTCTCAGTGAACGTATTGATTCTTGTTTATTTGCTAGGATTTTGGTTCTTCTGTTCATGCTTCAATATATTTTAGATCTTCAACCAGGATAGTTTCTGCAATGGTCACAATTATAACTCATTTGTTAAACTATAATATGATAATATGGCTATATATATATATATATATTACGAAATGTCCAATAGAAAGATTTTGAACTATAATATGATCATATGGCTGTTCAGAATACAAAAGGACTATAGAGTCTGGCAGGCTGAATTAGATTCTTTTTCCTTTCAAATTTAAAACTGTTCCTGGTTGAATATAATACAACATTCAAATCAAATTGGTTACACAGTAAACTGAAGTGAACTCTACTGTATTAAAAAGGTCGCGATCTCAACCTGCAAGCTAATATTGATTTACTTTGACCCAACAGAAGAAAGTGTGTCCTGATTTGCAGGGCGAAATGAACTCCCAGAAATTGTTGTACTGGTTGTTGGGTATTGGGGGTTAGGGTTAGAAGCAGCCATACCCGGCAGTCCCGATGTCGGAGGCCTTTTGGGCACCATGCCCATTGGAGGCCTTGGGACTGTGTTTGCAAAGTTCATGGGCATCCTGTTTGTTGGTAATGTTGGTGCCCCACCTCGTGATGACGAAGCAGGTAAGCCTAGTCGAGCAGCGATTATCTGTGCACGTTCCTGGAAAAGCCTCTGCTTTGACCTGTCTAGTTGCTCCCTCATTCTCACCGTCACGTTATCCATGTCGTTGAAGAATGCTAACTTGCTTTCCAACTTATGCAGCTATAAGAGGGGGTAATGTAAGTTTTGTTTAAAATGTATGGGAAGGGAATTTCAATTGAGATACCTGTTTTTCGATTAATATCATGGCAAGATGACGGATTTGGTCCTCTTCCTGATTAGCCAGGATTTTTGCCTTCACTGCTGCTGCTGACAGTGTCGTAACCGCAGCACGCTTCAACTTGTCGATTTTATCCTCTTTTTTACTCATACAATTGGAGTTTTCTTCTTTGTTGTCCTTGCTTTGATTATCATCTGTTAAAGAACAAATAAACACGTACTGTAAAAAAAAATGCATTCCTATAAAGAAAAGGCCTTATGGCGAAATCTTATAAAGGCTAAATATACTCCTACATCAAACAAAGATCACCTCCCTCCATCTTCTACAAAAGGGCTTTGGAAGTACATAAAAAAACATCAAAATCTTATCACCCACCGAACTCGCCATATGGTGGGGAATGGGGGAAACACATCATTTTGGACCAACCCATGGATTGAAAACACCATGCTAGCTTTGAAGTATCCACTTTTGTACAGGCTTTCTCACAACAAAAAAGCCACGATTAAAGAAACGTGAAATGTTGTCAACAAATTTTGGGATTTGAAGCTTGGTAGGAGGATAATGAAGCAACAGAGTGGGCCGAATTATTAAGCCTTGACCTTGCCTCTGTGGTATTGTCAAACAAAGAAGACTCACTAACTTAGCTCCCCAGCGATGACGGGATTTTTTCTACAAAATCCTTGATGATGGACATGGGGGAAAAAGTAGAAGCAATAAATCTCACGCTAGCAAAGACAATATGGAAAGGACATCAACCTAAAAAGGTGAAGTTCCTTTGGGAAATAGCGCATAAAGCCATCAACACAAGTGAAAATCTTCAAAAAAAAAAAAAAAAAAAAGTCTTACATCACTCTCTCCAAATGGGTGTCCACTAAGCAAGAAAGCAAACGAATCACAAAGTCACTTGTTTATGCAATGTACATACACTCAAAATTTCTGGACAACGATTCTTAATATATTCGGATGGCATCTCACATTTCCTAGGGAGGTAAAGGATATTTTGGATATGGCCTTAACGTACCACCCTTTCAAGAATGCAAAAGCCCTATTATAGAAAAACCTTATCATGGCTTTCTTTTGGAATCTCTGGAAAGAAAGAAATCAGAGAATATTTGCAGAATCGACATAGACCTACACAAAACTTTTCGACAATGTTGTTTACCAAGCTATATCTTGGTGTAAACTGTCTAATATTTTTACTTCCTATAGTTATACCTCCCTCATTGCAAATTGGGAAGGTCTTTTGTAAACATCTTGGATTATACATCCCTCTTGTAAATTTCACTCATCAATGAAATTTTCTCTTATCAAAAAAAAAAAAAAAAAAAATTAAAAATAAATAAATAAATGCATTCTCGTATACTTCTCAGCAATTGAAACAAGATTCATTAATTTGCTGAGTCTGTTCAACACTCCTAAAAAGTCCAGAGAATCAATCATGCTTATAGTGTTCCTCACACATTTTAAAATTCAGCACATCAGATCAAGCATGATACATAATACAATGATACGACAACAGAAGGACGACAAGAAGTTATACCAACTTGAGCTAAAAAAAACCGAGCGAAATTTCAAAGTCGAAAGACTTTGTCCTCAATATAATCTTTTTAAAGACAAGTCACAAGACTGAAATTTTTCATTGTACAGAAAATTTCTTTCTTGGTAAGAAGATAGACTTCTTTTAAAGACGTCTCCATACCCTTAAACGATCGAACTTAATAGTCTCCGAACACTCTTGAAACAAGGTCATCAATTCTGAACTCCGCACATTACAACCATCAAAACTAAACACTACCTGCTTAGTCTCCTCAAGAGTAAAGGGCCCCTCCAAACTATCCCCTCTTTATACTACTCATTGGCCGCCATAAAAGCCAAACAGCTTGGGGTGGTATCATTATTTTTTTAATAAGAAAGAAGAGGGTTATTTTCACAGGGATAACAATAACAACCCAGGGCCGGGAGTAGAGGGCACCCTCCAAAAAAAAGTACACCATGAGAATCTTCAAATTACTAATAATTATCCAGTGTTGGTAGTTTACGAAAGAATTTTGTATATAAAGAGATCCACCAAGACCTCGTATCATGTACAAGATTAAAAAAAGAAAAATCAAAATAAGAGAACTTATCTTCAAAGGAGTACATGTTTCTTTCCTGCTAGATGTGCCACAAAAGATCTCTAAAGGCATAACTTCTAACAATCTTGTCTTTCCTTTTCAAGTTCCATGCATGAATGAATACCTTCCATAAACCAATCGTCCACCTTCTTATGGAGGAAAAAAGAAATTCCTAAGTTCCCACCAAGTGGTAGAGGCAAAGTCAATGGAGGAGCAGGTGATTAAGGTTTCCTCCATATTCAAACACATCCTGCAACCTGATGGTGAGAGGAACCACCTCCTACACTTTTAGTTAATCCTTCATAATTAACGAGAGACAAAGTTTTGTTTTTGTATCTCCGAAACCGACAATTCTATGAAAGAAAGATTATGATCCCCTTCCTTTCCACGAAGCTCTTGATTTCTATTTTCAACTTACTCAATCTGAACTTTGGCAATTACTTTCTTCAACAGAATTAAGTCCCTTATGCAAATAAAAGTTTCTTGCTCCTTCATGGCTTACACAAATTTCACGAAAGATGGAGACGCATTCCGATCCCACAATAGTGACCTAAGGGAAGAAAGCCTTTTCATGAATTTAAACCCTTCCAACCTTTTCATTTGTTTTTCTTCAGTTCTTTCATAAAAATATTTGGGATTTTATGTTTGCATGTTACTGGATTATGTTGGGTTTTTCACAGTTCACTAAAAGGAAATGTGGAACAATTAGTTGGTGGAACTTATATCAAGGGAAGAACTAGAAGTTGTGGATTGGTGCGGGTAACTCAATACAATGGAATATTCTACTGGAAAGAGATAATTGAAAATTTAACGAGCCTTCAAGTGTTATTGTTCTCTCTTTCTCTCTCCGGGGGGGGGGGGGGGGGGGGAGAGATGGAGGTGTCAGATTGTTAACCGTTCAAGATGGATATCTAATGAGAGAGGGATCCAAAGAACCCACACTCATCAATGGAAGCCTTGTCAAATCATAATCTCTGACTAAACACCAGCACTAAGTGCACAGACCAAGCCAACCTCCTAGCTCCTCCTAGAAACAAACCCTTTCCCGATACCTGGAGGGACCATAATTACATTTATGGAAGTGAGTGAATAAATTCTATGATCCATGAACTACTCCCAGGCTAGGAAGGTTGCGAGTCCATACAACTAAGATGCCTCCAGAAGACCTTATAGGATCAAGGGACTGTCACTCAACAAAACTGATGTCTCTAAATAATATGAATTGGATTCCCATGAACCCTAGAACACTTTGTCTCTTGAAGGATAAACAAGTCATGCTTTGCTTGAGACAATTTCCCTACAAAGTCTCCACTTAACTTTCACTTCAAGCATGAATTTGAAGAGATATTTGAAAGACAATATATTGGATGGCCTGAGAAAAGAACGCCTATCCTGAATTTTGACGTTTGTTTCATTTGATGTCATCTCAAGAGTCACCATAATCTTTTGCGAGAAGGCATCAAGCTTGAAAGAAAAATGTCAAAACCAATTAGCAAAGAGAGCAAAGTTCTTCAGCTCTGAATTCCCAACCCCTAAACCCACCCCTCTACACCACCCCCTGGCCCCTCCAACAAAGTGGGCCATAATTTCTCTAACTTGGCATATGGTTGAAGGACAAGAAATAAAGTGAGAGCTTCACTATCTGATTGGTTTTGTCAGTTACTTATGCTTCCCCCTAAAACATTACACTTCCCTACAGGATAGATGATGCTTCCAAACCTTTTCAACCACTAGATCGAGGATTTGTTTCTCATGCATCAAAGCTGATAGACTTCTTGAAACAGTAGCAGTTGGCCCTTTTTTCCAATCTAGTTACAAGTACCTTAACGTTGAGCTTATAAAAGATGCACGTGTACTACTAATGTGCCTAAAATCTTATAATCTCATAGCACAATTTTTAAAAATAAAAGAAATATTTGTAGTACTGGATTTAAATCTATGATGCCATTACTATGAAGTTCATTAGAACCTCCAACAAGTTATGTTTGGCGAGAATCTAACATATTCTGATAAATATAATAAAAAAGCATTAGAATAAAGGACACATGTCATCACAATAAATAACAAATTGTCTGAGTTCCTACACTAAGTGCCATGTTAAAAGATAATGGAGCCCAATCTAATCCCTCCAATTTAAAGGGGATGGAAGAAAGAACTAGTGGAGGAAAAGTTCATCAAAATGGTTAACTTCTTCTATATAGTTTCTTATTGAGACTCAACATAAGATCCATCATTTCTGTTCAATTTATTAATCCATTTCTCACTCTTCCTTCCACTGAAAATATCGTGGAAAGATCTGAGTTAATTTCCTGGGTATGAACCATTAAGGTTTAAACTTTTATTTGAACAATTCTTCTCTGACATGCAACCTTTCCAACTCTTCTTTGAATTCAAGCATCTCTTCTCTTAACACCATGGATCCTTAAATCACACACTTATAATCTTTTTCCCAACAAATAAATTTTCTCTTCTATGTCGCCCATACACTTATTTGTTCAGTTCCAGAATCCGTGTCCACTTCAAGTTTTGTCATAAAGGAATGTCCAAACAAACCACAGAATTCTTGACCCATCTAGTGAGTAGTATAAAAAGAAGGGTTGGAATTAACAACTAGCCAATGCCCATTTCAGATTTGAACAATTATCCGCTCAAGCCGTTTGTCTATTTGAAGGAAAGAATCTTCCTATCCTATTGGCAGGTAGATAGATTTTTTAATTTATTTATAGGAAATGAACGAGGTATGGAATTAATCACAGAAAATCAAACAAAACAGCCTAAGGGGCGGGGAGTTATTTATTTATTTGTTGTTATTATTTTATAGTTCAACACAACATTTAGAGATGGGGATTTGAACACCTAACCTCTTGAGTAAGGTTTATGCGATAACTAATTTAGCACATGAGGAAGCTTAACAAAAAGTCCTACATTTCTTTTGCCTCTTGGAATGTGCAAGCTTTGGATACCCTTGAATAATATTTTTTAAAAAAATTGAAAAATGCAATCTGAATTGGTGGGAGGTTCAAAAATACAAAATTATAGCTGGGGAAAAAAAAAAAAAAAGAAGAAGAAAAAAAAAGAAACACGTACCTGCTCCTCTTTCAATAACCGAAGTTGGTTTTACTGGTAGTGGAGTTGCATTCTCTGCTGAGGGCAAAGAATCAGCGACCTTGCTTGCTCCCTGGTCAACCACGGATTTAGACGTTTCAGTTTGTGCAGGTTCATTCTCATTGTGAGAATCAGGTATAATGGCTACATCTTTTGAGGCTTCTTTCACTGAATTAGCAGAAATTGTTGGTTGAGGCTCGTTTGCAGAGGGTAAATGATTTGGCTCGTCATCTAATTCTTTTTTAGTTTTGGCAGAATGAGATGGAACTTGCTTCTGAATCTCAGTTTTTTCAGCATGTTGCAAATCTGACATATGAACATCCTTTGGTGACAACTTGGGTTGTGATGATTTTTCAGCAGAAGTTCCTTCTCCCAACTTTTCAACTGGATTTGATGTCGATTTTGATTCTACATTTTCACATTCCTTCACAATGCCTGTTCTTTCAACCTCAGGTAATTCTGGTTCTCTCGATTCTTTCAAATTACTTGTTCTATCTGAATCATGATTAGTAATTGGATTGTGTTCTATAATAGCATCTGAAGAATTTTCATTATCCATAGTCTCCTTTGTCACCAATTCTCCATTTTTGTTATTACTGTCATTAGTTGATAGGGCTCCGTCATCTAAGACTGAAGTAGAATTGTCTGGTCTCTGTTTCGCACACTGTTCCTTGTCATTTTTCTGAGTTTCCACATTGACAATACTGCAAAAGTATCACTGTGATCAAAGAATAGAACCAAACTGAAACAAGCATGTCAAGGCTCAACGTCAAGTACCTCTGTGAATTAGCTTTGGCCTTCTCAACATCTGGTGGATCTTCTAAAATAAAGCAGTGCCTTGTAGCCAGTTCTAAACTGGGAGATTTCTGAGATATGCTTTTCAAAGAAAAACGGGCTGATGCACTGGCAACATCTGATCCAACTAAGCGTGCAAGGAATGCAGCCTGAAAAGCAAATATTTAAATAGTTGAGCAATCAGGAATGAAATTTATGATTATAAGGAGTGCTACTGAAGGGCAAAGAGTACACGCTTCAGCATTTCTGCTCCACCAATAAATATAATAAGCATGACAATTACTAACTGAAGGTCATCCTGAGCAAGGATAGAAGCCAATGAACGAATTGTAACGATAGCTGCCAAAACTTGGTTCATGTACAGACACGGATGACAAAACGAAATCCTAGAATGCTAAGGCAGGTTCAAGATAAACCTTCATTTTCTAGCGGAGAGAATTATTTGAATTGAACATATAAAGAATAAAAGGGAAAAGATAGCAAGAATCTAGAATCAACGAAGTTAACATACACCTTCAAGCAAAGTAGTAAAGTTCATACAAAGTGAACGTCAAACTGCTCCTTTGCAGCGCAGACCTGGTGCATTTTATAGGCTAACAAGAATTAAGATGCCTGCCATGACATCCAAAAGATCCATCACGGAAGAAATCATCTTCCATCTATGAGACTTAAGAAAATTCCAGAAACCAAGTTCAATGTATAAGGAACCAGCTTAAGTGATGACTAAGTTTTTTTTTAGCTGCACAAATCTAAATAATGGTTTTACTTTTAGATTTTTATTTTATGGAAAGCGAGGAACTTCAAAACCACACGACTAATCCTAGCCTGATTCAGAACAACAATGAAATAACCATAAATTTAAGGCATACCAATGAATAAAAACTATTCAAGATCGATTAAAGAAAATTAGGACTACCGATTTCATTAGTTCTTACGTTCTAAATTTCCACTTACCAATGCCATGACAGGGTTCCCTACATCAGCAAATGAAAGTGGATGCTCAGGTGTTAATACATAACCAATGGCTTCAAATGCCTCCCTCAAAGCATTCAAGGCAATGTCTTCAGAAACCTTCTGATCACCATCTTCTAATTTGGAGTTATCTAAAGCAGCTTTTCCTTCAACATCCTCTGATTTTGAATTATCCAGCCCAACTTTTACCTCACCTGTATCTTCCTTGGTTGCAGTTTCTGTATTCGAAGCCTCTTTTTCAGTAGCCTTATTATCCAATGATTCAGTGATATCAGTAGGAACTGATGAATCATTTTCAGTTAAAGGTGGAACAGTTTCTTTTGCACCGTCTTCAACATTATCCTCAGATTCAAGAAAGGTATCCTCAATTGGCATTTGAATGAAGTGCAATATACACTGGGCTTTTGTTTTGGTGGCCACATGTTCAGCAATCTCATTCCAGTTTTCCTTATAAAGCTCTAAAGCCTCAAGGAGGAGGAGAGTTTCCTGATCTGTCCACTTACCTCCACTAGCACCAGGAACCCCAACGGACTCCATGAGAATAAAATCTGATGAAGACATATCGGAATCAAATTTCCCATTGTTAAAGCACTCCGAACATAAATCAAAATCTGCCTGCCAAGGATGAATATTATTAGTTGATATGTCAATGAATACACATCACTTTTGATTTATGAGACTACGCATGAAATTTAATGTCATGATTTTGCATCCATGAGATTCTAAAATACAAGTTTGATATTCCAACAATGAACTGAAGAAGGAATTTTGAATTGACAACCCACCTGCTCCTGGGTTCTGTCTGGTATATGACACTTTTTTTTTTTTTTTTTTTTTTTTTTTTTTTTTTTTTTTTTTTTTTTTTTTTTTTTTTTTTTTTTTTTTTTTTGATAATTATAGGCTAGTCCTAATTCCTAATAAGATTGGAGGCTGACACTCATTAGTTTTTGTTGGGAGGGGGCATTCTCATCCCCTTGCCCTTAGGCTGCTCCTTGCTTGTTAATAAAATTCCTTTGTTCCTAATTAAAAAAATAAAAAAAAAAACAAACAAACAAACAAAAGAAGAAAAAAGAAACCAACCTGCTTCTGGCAGTGGTAACGTTTCCGAGAGCAATCAGCAGAGCATGAGTTACAGTGGTACTCAACAGATGGACCCTCAGGCCTCGTCAACTCTTCAGAAATTGCAGATTCTCTAAGCAATCTAGGTGGAGCTGCAGTGGTAACATTGATCTTCGGAACAATAGATGGGCAGGATTCTAATGTTTCAAAGTGAAACAACTTCTCAACCAAAGAGTCCTTTTGACTTTCATCGTCAAGATCACTTGTTGAAATTGATTCTGCGGATAGTAAAGGGTGAAAATTAATCAAACCCCAATGGTCAAGAAACTCCATCACCTCCTTTCTAGCATCTTGTTCTCCAACTTCCAGCTCTGATAGATCTTTTGCTTCAAGCTGCGTACTGGGATTTGCATGGAATTTTTTCATAATCCAATTACGTATCTTGATATATATATCAGGACTTCGAGTGCCATCCTTTCCACTGAAAAAAGAAGGCATCGAACGTTCCTCAATTGGATGGACTTCTGTCCATGAAAACCAACCTGAAAACAAAGACCAAACGATAATCAATAAACTTGTGGATCTCTCATTCTCTCTTTATTAATGAAGAAAGAAAGCCGAAGATTAAGCTTGTTCCTGGAACCAGAAAGCAAGAAATGAAAATTTTGTAAAGCATGGAAGAATTAAACTTATTGCATGGCTGGTTATTAATGTAGCACTTGGCAATTTCGCCCACTACATACTCTAGAGAATTAAGAAGCTGTAAGAAACAAAACATGCGCATGAAATAGAAGGCCAAAAGAAAGGGAAACAGAAAATATTGGTTGAGACTTCGTCTTGAAGAAGATCTATGTACTTTTCCAATCCAAGACAGCAGAGATCTTTCAAATAATTTTACATATCAGAAGATTTTTAATTTCAGAAAAATCTTTCAAATAAAATCTATGATCTTTCATATAATTTCACATATGTACTTGTCTATGTACTTGTCCAATCAAGCTGTAAGATGTGCATGGTTTGTCAACCATGCACATTTTCTTGCATCCTCACATAGTTTCAGAAAAGCAAAAGAAGCTCAACATGTAACCATTGTTTATCCAACTTCTCTTTAGACTACCCTCAATTTGCTAAGAAATTTTTGACAAAATAAAAGGATGCACTGAACTTCCAATGAAACAGATACAACAAAGCCTGATGTACGTTTAGATATGCACTACTGAGATACTGAATTCTTAATCACAACAAAGAAAATTGGGAAGCTTTTCTTCACGGTACAAAAATACCAAGCCCTTAGTTCAAAATTTCCCTTCTCTCAACATGGAGGTCATTTCGACAAACCCCTACAACGCTTGGCACAAATCAGGATCTCGAAAAAGAGTAAACCGAAACTCACCGCAATGATTCGGAACGACATGAGCATTCGCACTCCGAGATTTAATGGCTTCGAAATCAGCTTCGAAAGACGCCTCCATATTCGCCAATCTAGTCGCCTTGTTCAATTCCTCCGCCGCGGCGACCAACGCGTCTCCACGCTGAACTTCGGAATGAAGTAAAGAGCCTTCCGTCTTAACTGATTCGGCGGCGGAGGCAAGTCCCCCATTAGCCGATGCTGCTCCAGCAACATTGTTAGGGCCAAATCGAGCTCTGGTGAAAGGGCCGTTATGATTTGGAGGATGTGTAAGCGCAGATTTTTCGCGAGTAACGCGTTTCGAGGGCGCGGATGAGGAGATAGAGCCACCGAGAGTGCTTGCCTTTCGCTTCTGAGCTCCAGCTCGACGACGAGAAGAAGGCGGCTCCGATGACGGAGAATCGGTGCTGTTTGCCGGTAAATTTCGGGCGTCGCGGCGCTTCTCCTCCATGTGAGGATTTGGTTGGAAATGGATTCAGTTGTAGATGATGATAGTGTCTACTTTTGAGAACTCCATTGTTGCTGATTATATTGCTACTGGCATACCCAACCTTGTTTCTTCCATGATGCATTGAACTTAGAATTCCAATTCTTACCAAAATAAATAAATAAATAAATAAAATAAAATTCAATTTTTACAAACCTTACTTGAGGTTAAATAGTAGGCTAGTTTTTTATTTATTTTTTTTTTTAATTAAATATAGTGATTGGGCTATAATCCGCTCATATTTTCAAGGTTTTGAATCTCAAAACATGATTTAAAACACAGGCTAAAAACAAATGCCGTGAAATTTAAATCAAAATAAAAAAAATACGAGAAAATGAGTTTAGGATACAATTACACAATGAAATTCAAAGACGAATTGACGCTCTAGAACGATCCCCATTATGACTATATAAAAAAAGAAAGAGTATAAAAATGCTCACTAACTAACCTATTTGTATGCTCGCATCGGATCCTTGACATACTAGGTATTCGCTTGGTGCATTGAAGTTTCGAACAGTACCTTAAGTGCTCAAGGACCCACTTTGGGTTCGGAGGAGTGGTTCACCCTTTTCTGTCGTTGTAGATCTACAGAGCGACAAGTCCCATCTTTGAGACACTACTCGTAGAACCAATGTCCATTGAGGCACTATTCGTAGAACTCTCTTAGTGAGACAAAATGGTGGTGCCCTAGTCTACTCATCATCCGTGGAAGGCCTATAAAATTATATAGTCACCCAAAGTTGGGGAGCGACTTCAATGTACTTACCAACTAATAAAATTACCAACGTGATTTCAAGCCCTCTCTTAGGACGGATCCGTACATTAAAAAAAATTAATAATTTAAAATGTGTTTATTATAATTTATTGAATAAATTAGATGATTAAAAGTTTTTAAATATTAATAAATAAAAAGCATTTAAAAATTATATTAATTTAAAAGCCCTTTTTAAATAATTATCTCTTAACACCTTTTTCATGATTAAAAGTTTTGATTCCCTTAAGAAACATTTTTTTCATCCGTTATTTTATATACTATTAAATTTAATTGGTAAATTGATTTTATTAAATTTCTTGTGAAAAAAAGATGGTTGATTCATGTAACGCTGACTACATAAATGAATTGAGACCACATCCGAACAAGCTGATCTTGAAGATATGATGGTTAAAAAATATATAAATAATTGATAGTCACTACTTATTCTAGGGACGTACTCCTTCATTTTTTATAACTCAATTTTAAGAACAGTAATGTTAAGCGTTCTTAGTATTTGATAAGAAAAAAATATCTTGAAAGGATCCGTGTTGGTGCGTGGGGAATAGTTTTCATTCTTAAAAACACTTCAAGACGAGTAGGTAGCATGATCATGTAGCGGGAATACAGAAGAATTTCGAGCCATCAAGTGTCAAATTCGATTCTGATGTTTAGTTCCTTGAGGAGTTTCCCACGGTTAATTTTATTGAACAGAAAAGTAAATTACACAAACGGTAAACACGTTAGATCATAGCTTAAAGGATTCGTAAATCCCTTAAGAGATCAATTATTCTCGTATATTTCTATGGCATGTTTTGACATAACATTAAGCATGTGCGACCTCTATGACAGCTTTGTCATGGTGAGCATCAACCCGGAAATCTTTAGCTTCGAGGTCATCGTGATCGCGATCTTTGATAGAAAGATTTGTTTCGATATCATCTGGATAAAATGAGGCACTTGGTCGTGGTTGTATGTCTTTGGAAAGAAGTTCGACTTTAACAACATTTGGATAAAATGAGAGATTTGGTCGTGGTTCTATATCTTCAGCAATAAACTTTTTTTTGGTGTCGTCGGGATAAAATGATGCACTTGGTCGGAGTTCTATGTCTTTAGAAAAAAGTTTAGTTTTGACTATATCTAAGTCAAATGTAGCTTGGGGTCGAGACTCAATATTTTTGACAAAAAGCTTTCCATCTTCAATCTTCAACGTTTCGGTACAATCTTCTGTTTCTTTTTCATAACGAAGTGAGTTTGGATCAGAATGGATAAATTCTTGAATTTCTTCATGCAACAACTTGTCGTCGATAAAATTTCTCCAGTGATGATTTCCTGGCTCGTGCCTTGATTCTATAGTGTTTGCAAGCTAGATTCACCGCAAAAAAAACATAAATCAAAACACGTTCGAGTATACATAAATAACTTAATTTGAATACGAAATGGGGTTAGAGTAGGGGAAGATGATGGAATTGGTATTAATTACCAAAATAAGTAAGAAATTGATGAACACAAGCCCCTTCATGTTTTGATATCACTTAGTTCCTCCTTTGCTGACTTCCCTTCAAAAAAAGCCACAAACTCTTCCTCTATATATACTGTTCCATTAAATTTTATATAATGTTTCAATAATAACTTTAAACTTTTAAAAAAAAAAATTCCAAAAATATTTTTAAATTAAAAATTTTAGAAGTATCTTTAAATTTTTTTTAATATTTCAAAGAATATCCATAAACGTTTAAATTTAATATTAAATCTTAAACTTTTAGAAAAAAAATTAATTTTTTTTTTTTACTGTTGATGCCCTTAAAATTAAAAAGGGAAATAATCGATGAGATACAAATAGACGTTTATGTTCATATTATTAATTATAATAATTTTTTAACAAATTTTGTATTAAAGTTAAGGAAATTAATAATACTTTTAAAAAATTCATAGTTATTTAAAATATATTTAAGTTGTATTGAATTTAAATAAATGAAAATTTTATGAATTGTGTTTTTAAATACATATTTTTGCTTACGATATAATTATATATACACATATTTATTTAATTTCATTATTATTATTTTTTATTATTATTTATTCTCCAACCACAATATAAAATAATTTTTAATCGTTTAAAAGGAAATTTTCGAAATATATATTGAAATAGAGTGGCAAATCTATCCCATAAAAAAATGTATTTAAATTAATTTTTGGATGAGAATCATTAATTAATAAAATTTATTCGAGTTGATTATTTGCATTATTGTCATTTATGGTTGATAATGCAAATTAATGGATAACAAGAAAAGGAGGCTATATAGATGGAATTTATGAATGACTAATTATAGAAACTTTTACAAACCTTACTTGAGGTTAAATAAATTTTTAATTTTTAATTTTTTTTAATTAAATATAGAATATGATTGAGGTATAACGCCCCCCTTTATGACCATATAGCTTTCGAACACTCCTCCATTTTGACCTCTCTGGGGCTAGAAATATTCTCACCAGAGCCAAGGTAGCATCGTCGCTAAGCGACAATCCCTCTTCATGGGTTAGACATATTCTCATCGAAGCTAAGGCAGCATCGCCGCTGAGCAGCGATCCCTCTGCAAATTTTTGATGGCCAAGAACCGGGTTGTTAGCATCTTCAAAAAGTGTTTCTCAACCTCTTTGAATTTTTCAGATTCAAGTTTCACGTTCGTTTAAATCCGACGCTTAGCTTGCGGTGGGGTGTTAAGGATATTTAGTAATAAATTATAGTTTACCATATATATTATATTTGATATTTTATTATAAGGAAAATATCAGAGGTATCTTTCCATTTATTACTATTTTCATATCCTTCTAATTCATTTGATTATAAATAAGATAACTTTCACATCATTTAAGTGCGGTGGATTAATCAAACATTCACAATAAGCAACCTATTTGTATATCCACATGCTTTACTTTGGGATTAAGGAAGTTCAAGTCTAGTCTCTACTGCCACTTGAGCATCTATGGTGCCTCAAAGTTTTGAACGGTACCTTAACGGTTGAAGGACCCACTTTAAGTTTAGAGGAGGTGGTTCGCCCTTTTCTAGCATTGCAGGTCGTGGAGCGACGAGTCCCATCTTTGGGTGAATTACTCTCTATTCTTTAACTTAAGGTAGTTTACTTTGCCTATGCAGTGTAAAATCGATGTCCCAAGTTTAGGCACGGTCTCCTACAACTCTCTCTCTCTAGTGGGGACGGTATGATGTGTGTGCTAGTCTAATCATCATCCATGGAAAGTTAGTTGGCGATTGTTGAACACAACTATCTGTGAGAAACGCTCGCACATTTTATTAGAACATCGAGAAGAGATTTAAAAACACTCTATAAAAACTACTGCTTTATCAAATCCCTAAATCATTTTTCTAAATTTATTTCTAAAATTCTAAATCATAAATATAATTACTCATACCGAGCTTAACTTATTGGACTAGTGATAATATTTTAACATTAACAGCTAACCCTTCCCATAAGATTATATACTCACCCAAGGTTAGGGAAGTGACTCCATGTACTTACCAGCTACTAAGACTACCTGCGTGATTTCACGCCCTCTCTTAGGACGGATTTGTACTACTTATACTTAAAGAATTGATGGTTAAGAAAAACTCGAAGAATTGATAGTCACTACTTATACTGAGAACGTGCACCTTCATTTTTTATGACTAAATCTTAAGAACTTTAAAGTTACGCACCGCATTAGGTGATCTAGTATTTGAGCATGAACAAAATATCTTGAAGATGATTTATATGAATACATGGGGAATAGTTTTCATTCTTAGAAATACTTCAAAACGAATAGGTAGCGCGATCGTGTTGCAGGGATACATGAGAATCTCGAGCCATCAGATGCTAAATTTGATTCCAAACTTGGTTCAACGGTGTTATAATTTTGAAAATTTATTACTGAAACAGATCGTTAAACTAGATCATATACTCATTACATTCGGTATCGATCACTGTTACATGAAATGGAAATCTAAATAAAAACCATCCCGGCAGATAGCTTCCTCGTAATATTATTCATGACCACAACTTATTTGTTCCACATTCTAATAGAAAAGTAAACCATAAACATGTTGGATCATAGCTTAAGGGATTCTTAATAGGTATTTTTCTTCCTTTCGGTTTGGACATACCATCCAGCTTGTGCCACTTGTATGTCAGCTTCGTCACGGAGAGCATCGACCGAGAACTCTTTGGCTTTGAGATTGTCTCGATGAAATGTCGTACTTGATCGTGGCTCTATAGGTTTGATAAATAGATTTGTTTTGATTTCATCGGGATAAAATGTGACACTTGGGCGCGGTTCTATATCTTTGGCAATCTTTGTTTTGTTATCATCCGGATAAAACGTGACACTTGGTCGCGGTTCTATATCTTTGGCAATACTTGTTTTGATATCATCCGGATAAAACGTGACACTTGGTCGCGGTTCTATATCTCTGGAAATCTTTGTTTTGATATCATCGGGATAAAACGTGAAACTTGGTCGTGGTTTTATATCTTTGACAACCTTTAATTTAATATCATCCGGTTAAAATGATGCACTTGGTCAGGGTTCTATGTCCATAGAAAAAAGTTTAGTTTTAACTACATCCGAGTCAAATATTGCTTGTGGTCGAGGCTCGAGATTTTTGACCAAAAGTTTTCCATCTTAAATCTTCAAATTTTCGGTTACTAATAATAATTGTTTTTTTTTAAAATTAATTTAGCCTTATAATTTATTATGAGTTTTAGAGGTGCCACTGATGAAGGGTAGGAGTGTTCAAAAAACCCAATAACTCAGAAAAGATCGATGGACCTGACTCAACCCATTCGATTTGAGTTAGGTTATGAACTTATTTAAACTGTATTAAGTTCAAATAAATAAAAAAAATTATGAATTTATTATTAACATTAAATATATATTGTATATATACGTATATTTATTTAATTTTATAATTATTATTTTTATCATTTATTAAGATATATATTAAAATAAAGTTGAAAATCTTAATTAAATAAATATTTTAGAAACTTACATTAAAATTAAAAAAACAAATAAATATTATAGAAACTCACATTAAAAATAAAAATGTGTTCTTGGGTTAGTTTGGAATGAGTTCATTATTAAAAAAACCTCTCTACCTGCTAATACTCGAATTAATGTGATTGATCCGAACTTTATTGCGATTTATGGCTCTTAATTATCGTCACATGGTATAATTCAGTAGTTAGATACACACCCTTTTAGCTCATTTGAGTTTATCTCGAACATTAATATCATGTAACTCAACTCAATAATTAGTATCGTATATGTTGGTCCATATATGAAATTTCTCTTGATCCACCCTCTAATTCATGCTATTTTCGATTTTTCTTTTTCAATTTCAAATTTTCATTATTTGTGATTCCGTAAATTATGAATAACAACAAGTTCGATCTCGATTGTTTGTGTAACAGTTAAAGCCCACTGCTCGCATATATTATCTATTTTTGCCCGTTATATCACCGTCTACCTCATAATTTTAAAACGTGTTTGTTAGGGAGAGATTTCCACACCCTTATGAATAATGTTTCATTCTCCTCTCTAACTGATGTGAGATCTCACCGTTTGAATAGATTAGCACGTAATTTTAGTATGTTATTTTGTCGATAATTGTTTTTTTAAATAATTTTGGATAATTATATTCATGGCAGTCGAGTGAGTTAGAAAACCCTAATTCGGAGGACAACGCTTTTTACATCGATCAATATATTTAAACTTTACATTATAAACTTCCGATAAGCTATTATACTCAAAAAATAATGAAAACGTAGATTTACGTAGAAAATCCTTGATATGAAACCCTCTATCTCGAAACCGATACGAGTGAGAATTTTGGACGGAAGAAATAACAATATTATTAAAATTAATGAAATTTGTTAATATTTTTTTTAAAAGTTATAGACTTTTTAATACCCACTTAAAAATTTATGAATTAAATTTGTAATTTAATGAAAATTAAAAAAAATGTGACATTAATAATTAATTGTAATAATACAAGCTTGATTATGATGAATTAAATGGATATGGAGATGAATATTATATTTTTAATTTCCGCCCGTCTTAACTATTTATTTATTTATCTATTTATTATTTATATATATTACTATTTTTATTAGGATGTTTTATAACTCTCACACTGGTCGACGACTGACTTTGATATCATTTGTAACTGTCCAAATCCACCGCTAGCAAATATTATCCTCTTTGAGTTTTTCCTTCCGAACTTCCTCTCAAGATTCTAAAACGAAAAACTATCCATCATTCTAATTTCTTGAAAAATAAATAAAATTTTCATAGAAGATTGAAATAGGTAATCAGAACGATGCGAAAACTTCCGATAAATAGGCATATATCAGCTAGTTAGGAAGCTTATACAATCCAAACCCAACAAAACATGGAGGAAACTAAAAGGATGGGTAGCAGCAGCCTGGCTTCTTGCTTCATCTTCCTACTTCTTCTCTTGCCAATTCTTAAGGTAAAGTTTGACCTTTTACTTCAAAATTTAAGTGTTCTTAGGAGCTCTCGAACAAATTATACTATAAGCCTTTTCGGAAGTTTGTGGAGTTCTCGAACAGCCTCCCGTTAATTGAGGCTTGATTCCTTTATCTGGAGCCCTCGAACAAAGTATACCTTTGGTTCTCCACTTGAGAATTCTATTGAAATGACTAAGTTAAGGGCATGACTCTGATACCATGTTAGAAATCACGAATATCCACAATGGTATGATATTATCCACTTTGAGCATAAGCCCTCGTGACTTTGCTTTGTGCTTTCCCAAAAAGCCTATTATCAATAGAGATGTATTCATTTACTTATATACTCATCATCATTCCCTAAATTAGTCAAGGTGGGACTCACTCCCAACAATCCTCCCTTCGAACAATGTACACTATAAGCCTCTCCTGGGGCTCATAGAGCTCTCGAGGAGCCTCCTCTTAATCGAGGCTTGACTCATTTCTCTGGAGCTCTCGAACAAAGTACACTCTTTGTTCGCCACTTGAGGATTCTATTGACATGACTAAGTTGAGGGTCTGACTCTGATACCATGTAAGAAACACGAATCTCTACAATGGTATGATATTGTCCACTTTTAGCATAAACTCTGTTAGTTTTGCTTTGGACTTTTCCAAAACACCTCATACGAATAGAGATCGTATTCATTTGATCATTCTCTAAATTAGCCAACGTGAGACTCACTCTCAACAATCCTCAACAAATATCATCTCACAACGCTCATATTTTGCAGTTTGGCGAAGGAAATACCGAAGCCTTAGATGAAAGTGAAGAGAAGAAGGATCCCATGCTCATAAAAATGGTGACCAAAATAGACCCAAAACTCATAGTTTTCTTCACCATAAATGACCTAAAACAAGGCAAAAAACTCCCAATTTACTTCCCCAAAAGAGACCCATCAAAATCCCCTCCATTATTACCCAAACAAACCCCTAATTCAATCCCTTTCTCCCTCAAAAACCTCCCTCAAATCCTCTCCTCCTTCTCCTTCCCCCACGCCTCCCCTCAAGCCCAAGCCATCCAACAAAGCCTCCACCAATGCGAGCTCAAACCCATCAAAGGCGAGACCAAATTCTGCGCCACTTCCATGGAATCAATGCTAGCCTTTGTAACCACTGCCTTGGCCACAAAACCCCCTCTCAAGCTTCTCAAAACGTCCCATCTCACAAACTCCAACGTCCATTTCCAAAACTACACGTTCCTCGAAGCCCCTAAGCAAATTGCAGTCCCGAGGCTCGTGGCGTGTCACACCATGCCATATCCATTCGCTGTTTATTATTGCCATTATCAAGAAGGTGACAATAGTGTGCTGAAAATTGCTTTAAAAGGTGATAATGGAGACTTAGTTGATGCATTGGCGATTTGTCATATGGATACCTCCCAGTGGAGCCCTAGTCATCCGTCGTTTCGTGTCCTTAACATCCAACCTGGGTCTGTCCCTGTTTGCCATTTCTTCCCTTCCGATGATCTCGTGTGGGTTCCTCAAGGTTAGGTCAAAGGTTCGAATACTCCTACTCCTGTTCGTCAAATTCAATAATGAAGAAATAATAGTCCGATCATACACGTGGCTTTCAAGCAGTGAACATGTGGGTGGGTCTAAGTTTGATTTCCACCTTTTAAATTATGTAATGCATAAAAATAAAATAAATTGAAATATCCTTCAACTTTATCTAATCAATATTAGTTTAGAAAAAAATAAATAAATAGAAAATTTTAAAAATTTCTAAATTATATCCATAGATTCTTATTTGGCAATGCTACGTCAGCAATTTATCCAACGGTCATTAAAAACTGATAGATTTGGAGCATCCAATCCAACGGTTGATAGAAAACCACATCATAACTAGAATAGGTCCAACAAACTAACTCGGAATTATACAAGTTTTTGCGTACGATAATTAACCCGACCAGTAGAGTCGTTGAGATTATATTCCCCGTCTCTATCCGATTCTCCAATCCGAGATAAATAACCCGATTGTGGTTGAGATTATATTCCCCGTCTCGATCCGATTCTCCAACCCGAGATAACTAATCCGATTGTGGTTGAGATTATATTCCCCGTCTCGATCCGATTCTCCAACCCGAGATAACTAACCCGACTAGTGGTTGAGATTATATTCCCTGTCTCGATCCGATTCTCCAATCCAAACAGTGCAGAGATTATATTCCCTATCTCGATTCTCCAACCCGAACCGTGCAGAGTAGATAAATTTGAAACATCCAAACGAACCGTGCAGAGTAGATAAAGATTAAAAAAAAATGTATATCACAACAACCTATTTGACCAAAAACCTTGGCCATTTTCTTTCTCATTATATAATATTTTATCATCAATTTCATACGCCAAAAATGGGTACTAACATGATACACAAAAGTAGCAAGACTAACAAACGGGCTGTTATCAGCTGCCACCGTCGCCGCCGCCGTCGCCGCCGCCTACGAGGAAACCAAATCATAACCATTTGAAACATGAACAGCTCCGATACCTCTCTACCCATACTACAAGGACTCAAAATTATATTTTTTACTATTGTAATTTAAATTTTAAATAAAAATAAAAGTAAAGGTTTTAAATATAATTTAAATTAAAGATACATTTTTATATTTATCTCAAATAATAAGAAATAGAGATAAATAAATCTTTCCTCACTAATCAAAATCATAATCCAAAATTCCACTCGATTCCGTAATAGAAGTGTCTATTGTAGGGTTGAAGAGAAAAACGAGGCGATCCTTAGCCCTGGTTTGATGAATATTAGTATGGGTGTAGAAATATTTGAGATGTTTAAGTTTCAAAAGTCCAATTAACCATCCCAAAAGTAAGAACAACCAATTTATTCTTTCGTTATCATTGATGATCACCGGCTCTACGCACTTTGCATGCATGCACAACACGCAGTTCGCTAACGTAGGTTTCGTCCATGATTGGGGAGCTCTACTATGTAAAATATCTCTTTTTCTCTCGATAAAACTCGCTATCTCGTTGAACTTCTCCACCAAATCATACCCCATATTGTAACTTTATTTGCATTGGTTGCATTTGACGTCGCCCGTGATTGTGAGGATGCAGTTTGCTTGGAGGTAAGCGAGTTCATGGACTATGGCTCGACGGGTTGTGGACCATGGATATGGTGGTTCGATTGGCGTGTTGTTTGGTCTACTTCTTTGTCGTCTTTGATTGGGTTGTGGAGCTTGAGGGGAGTGATGTGGGATCACGACATGTTGGGGTAATGTCGATGGTATTGGGTCGATACTTGATTGTTGTTGTGAGAGTGTTGCTGTGTCATTGTAAATTGGGGCAGTGGCGACGGTGACAGTAGACGTAATTGGGGGGTGGCGACGGTGGAGGGAGAGAGGGCGGTGAGGGCGGTGGTGACGATGGTGACGGTGGATGGAGAGAGTGCGATGGTGACGGAGGACAGAAAGAGAGTCTAAGTTCGAGATCGATTTGTATATTATTTTCTAGATTTGTCATCGAAAATTATTGGAGAATGTTGCTACAGATGTGAAGTATTAGGTAAAATTTAAAATCTGTTCCCATACCATAAAAAAACTTTTATTAAATTCAAACACTAAAATTTTAATTAAGAATCCATAAAATAATTATATTTAGTTTTAAAAATTGAGAAATATTAGATAAAATTAGTTATAATTAAATTAATTTTTAATTAATTAATTAGAAAATAATCATAAGTGAGTATTAATAAAAATATTAAATAAAATGAATTATAATTAAATTAATTTTCATTAATTTTTCATCGCTCATTATAATTAATTAAAAAATTTCACATCGAATTATTTTTAATTAATTAATTAGAAATTAATAATTAGTATTAATAAAAATTAAAATGTAATTTTTTTAAAATTTAACTACAAAAAATCTCAAATTTTAAGATTAAGTTCAAAATTTAAAGATGCAAATATAACATTTTGATAACAAAAAAAAATTAAATTCCAAAACTTAAAATATAAAATTTTGAATATTTGAAAATTTTATTTTCTTCCCACTCTTTGAAAATATTTAAACGATTTTTTATTTATTTGAGTATTTTATGTAACTAATTATTTTATTTATTTGAGTATTTTATGTCACTAATTATTTTAATTATGGTACTTTAAAAAATTATTTTAAAAAGGAAACAAAAATTTTAAAAACAAAATATTTAAATCAGTAACTAAATTAAAAAAAATCAAATTTATTTTAAAATGACATTAATATTTTTTAACAACTAAAATTTGATAATTTAGCAAAATCTTTTATAAAATTCAAACACTATAATTTCAACTAAGAATCTATAAAATAATTATATCTCAGATGTTCGTGGTCGAATAATTTCTAGGTCCTCCATGGTGGATTCAAAGGTCTAAGAAGAGGGCACTATTTAGTGCTCAAACTGCAGTAAGAAATGCTATTAAGGCAGTAGCAGATCAAGGTATGCAATGAGCAGAAGTCATGATAAAGGGTCCTGGTCTCGGAAGAGATGCAACGTTAAGAGCTATTCGTAGAAGCGGTATACTCTTAAGTTTCATACGGGATGTAACCCCTATGCCACATACGTTTCAATCAACAAATATTAGATAAAATTAGTTATAATTAATTATTTTTCATTACTATTATAATTAATTAAAAATTACTTCAAATTATTTTTTATTAATTAATTAAAAATTATTAAAAAAAAAACAGCATTAATAAAAATATTAGATAAAATTGTTTATAATTAAATTAATTTTCATTAATTTTTCATCACTATTATAAATTAATTTAAAAAAATCGATCAAATTATTTTTAATTAATTAATTAGAAATTAATCAAAGTGAGTATTAATAAAAATTAAGAGAAAAAATATAATATTTTAAAATTTGAAGACTAGCACACCAAAATTAAAATGTAATTTTTTAAAATTTAATGACAAACAAAATCATTTTATTTTTAAAATGAGGTAAAAGAGAAAAATAATTAGAAATAGGTTAGTAACTAGAGGAAAATATAATAAGAAAAAACAATGGAAAGTGAGGAAGAATGGTCAAAGTCAAAAAAGGGTATTTGGGTCATTTTGCCATTAAAACCTGAAATGGATATTAGTTAGTAAAGAGGAATAAAAGAAAAAAAATAAAAATGGAAAGGTGGGAGAGGAAAAGAAAAAAGAAAAAAGAAAAAAGAAAAAAGAAAAGAAAAAGAAAATAAAGAGAAGGAAGGTTCTAGAGAAGAGGAGGGGAAGTAGCAGCCACTTTAGATACGGCCACGAGGATTTCGGTTTTGGCCGAGATTTCTTTACAAATACTTCACAGAATCTATAGGAAGCATTCTATACCCTTGAATCCTTAAAACGTCAACGAAGAAAATTCGTAGATAAATTCTTGAACCTTTGTTTTCAGATTTTCCTTAGATTTGTGAGAAATATTGAGAGTTAGATTCTGAAGTTTGAATACGTTAATCTAGAGTGGACTCCGAGTGGACTCCGCTCATAATCCGTGAAGGAAGTCTTGATCGATTTAGATCGGAAATAGGAGTTCCGACTTTTACCAAAAGGATGTAAGTATGGGTGTTTCTTGACAACTTTAGACTAAGTTTATTATGCATGTGGTTAGAAATAAATTACGAAAAAAATACCTTAAATGGATATGAGGTTTACAAATCTAGTGAAGGAATCACGTTAATCCGAGTTGTGTAGAAAGAAATACGAAAATGCAAAGAAAATAGAAAATAATCGATTTTCTGAAAAAATCGTAGAGATGGGAGGAAGAAGACGAACGGCGAAGGACGCGTGTTAGAAAGGGAGAGGGCCGTGAGTCGTCGGGAAAATGGGACATGTGTCAGGCGTGGAATGGCGCAGGAAAATCACGAAAAATACTGCGTCATATAGGGTTTGAAGACCGGTGCCCGCTACCAGACTCGTGAACCCGCGCGCAACTCGAACCCGTCAACCAACCTATCCCCGCTTTTCGCCACGTGTCAACATGGGAAAAATCGTAGGAACTCGCATGCATCCAGATTCAAACGCACGACCTAGCTCTCAATGGACCATCCAACCCTCTCCACGTGGCGACACCCTAGCACGCGACTCCATCCCTTCAGCGCGTCCGTACGCGTGCGTCTGTGCGTGTGGGAAATCCCTCCAGCGCGTGAGACACTATTTTCATCCCGATTTAACTTCCGTTCGACTAGTTTTCATCCCGTTTTTTATACTGATCTAAGTCTAACTTGATTTAGGACCTATCAGCGAACTTTCAAGAGTTTTGGAACTCTTAATTAGCCAAAAAATAAGCTTCGAAGGGCACGTTTCATTTCTATAAGTAACCACACATATTTAGGAAGTAATACTTATGGGGTCCGCTTGGTTTTGTATGCATGCTAGAGCAAATTATCCCTAGGTGGTTAGATCTAAAGATCCTTTGTACTTATGAAGTTAAATATATATCGGTTGGACTTGCTGCCTTTATGAGATTTCGTTCTCGATGTTTGTATGCTTGTTGGACTATCTTTCTACTGTTTTTATCTGTTCATACTATGTGGGTGGACTGGAGGATTTGTGTATCTGCGCTTCGGGTGTTGATGGATGATATCACCCCTAACTCAATAGTTTTAACTACCCTTGAGATATAGAGAACCACATGAGGACCCCGAGGTGTAGAGAGATGACCTCTTAGTCGATAGGATCTGGTATAGTGTTCGAGTATGCTCTGCTTCCTTTCCTACTCTAGTGTGGTATTGTTGAGCTAGGCAAGACGCCAGTTAGGGAGATGTTACCCTCCCCTTCCTACTCCGGTGTGGTACCGTTGAGCTAGGCGAGACGCCAATTAGGGAGGTATTACTCCTCCCTTCCTACTCCGATGTGGTACTGTTGAGCTTGGTGAGACACCTATTAGGGAAGTGTTACTCAGTGGTAGATCGACTACTCTACATGGGGATCCGTCTTATGGTAAGATGTTGATCACGCGAGTGGGTCAAGGTCGCCTGCATGATGGGTCCGTCCTCTGGAAGGACGTTGACCATGCAGTGACTAATTCTAGTTGGATTGTACGAGTGGTACATGTAGTTATGAGGGAACACATCATCCTCAAACGTTGAATATCGCTTCAAAGGTTAAGTCCTTCCACCCTAAACTGTGTACTAAGAGTACTGAGACTCTAGGGTCTAGAGTATAGTTGGTGGTTATCTCCTAAACTTGGATGCGATTAAGAGCTTACAAATAGGTTGCTTACTGAATATATTTTTATACTTACCCTGTTTCCCTTTTTTTTTTCAGGTACCGGTCGAGGTGGGGAGGTGTTCAAGAGCTGCACTGTCACAGAGGGGTGTCGGTCTTTTGTATTTTTCATTTCCCGTTTGTAATATTTGACTTTAATTTTGTATTTAGTTTTGGTGTCATTGACTCTTTTTTTCTTCATTTAAATTTTATCAGATTTTCATCACCTACTTTTAAATTTTATTTGTTTTCGATTTCGTTTTTTTAGTCACGTTTTTCGAAGCCTTGAAAATCGGGTCTTGATATAATTAAATTATTTTCATTAATTTTTTATCAATATTATAATTAATTAAAAATTCTCCATCAAATTATTTTTAATTAATTAATTAGAAATTATTCAAAAAGCACTAATAAAAATATTAGATAAAATTGGTTATAATTAAATTAATTTTCATTAATATTTTATCTCTATTATAATAAAAATTAAGTGCATATTGAAATACAACCGAACTATATAAAAATTACCTTTAAAATTTAAGTTTAAAAATATAATATTTTAAAATTTAAAAACTAACAAAAAAAAATTAAAATGTAATTTCTTCAAATTTAAAGGCTAACAAAACTCAAATTTTAAAATTTAAAGGTACAAATATAAACTTTTGATAGAAAAAAATAAATTAAATTTCAAACTTGAAGTAAAATATAAAATTCAGAATATTTGAGTATTTATTTGAATATTTTATGTCACTGAAAATTATTTTAATTCATTTTTATCTATAATTAAATTTTTACGGAAATCTCAATGAAATATTTAGGAAAAGAAATATAAAAACAAAAATTAAAAAAAAAATATTTAAATTAGTAACTAAATTTAAAAAAAAAAATTAATTTATTTTAAAATGCCATTAACATTTTTTAACGATTTAAAAAACAAACGTTTTTGTTAATTATAAATCTTAAAATAACTAAATTTATAATTACATCGAATTAAAATTATAAAAATGAAGAATCAAAATAAATTAAAATTAGAAACTCAAATATTATTTTAACACGAAATTTAATTTTAAATAAAATTGGAAAAGATTTTATTCTTTTATCTCTTCTTCATCTGACGGTCGTTGGTAACCGATATATCTTAAACCTATATCGAACGGTCATGATTTTTTCTATTTATTCAAATAATTATTTAACTCGTAACAGTATAAAATCGTCAACCAAAAGGAGTAGTATCTGATTTCCACCTGGTTTAACATAATGAAGACTATAGGAGGTAATAGCCAAAATAACAAAGATCCCAACCTTGAACTCTCTCTCCATATGCCATCTCAGCCTCCACTTGAATGGGGTCAACCGTCGACACCGACATCGCCCCAAACTCCAAACCAACCAGTGGCGGTCTCTTGTTCCATCGAGCAAACTATGAACCAATCGGTGGCGGTCCCTTGCTCCAGCGAGCAAACTATGAACCAACCGGAGGCGATCCCTCACGCCATCGAGCAAATTTTGAGTCAACAGGTGGCAGTCACTCGTGGGGAAACTCCGAACCAATTGGTGATGACCCCAAACCCCTTAGGGGAAGCTTTGAACCAACCGGTGGCGATCCCTTGTGCCACCGAGCAATGCCGGTTGGTTCGAAGTTTGAGCCTACCGACGACAATCACTCGGCCCATTGGGGAAACTCTGAACGAATTGTTGGCAATCCCTCACACCGTAAATGAAACTTTGAACCAATCGATGACGATCCCTCACAACATCGAGCGAACTTCTAGCCTACCGGCGACAATCACTTGGGCCATCAAGGAAACTCTTGACCAATTGGAGGAGATCCCTCACAACATAAGGGAAACTTCGAACCAACCGGTGGCGATCCCTCGCGCCATCGAGCGAACTTCTAGTCAACCGGCGACAATCACTTGGGCCATCGGGGAAACTCTTAACCAATTGGAGGAGATCCCTCACACCATAAGGGAAAATTCGAACCAACCTGTGGCGATCCCTCGCACCATCGAGCAAACTTCGAGCCAATCAACACCAATTATTCGAGGCATCAGAGAAACTCTAAACCAATCAGTGACAATCCCTCACAACATAAGGGAAACTTCGAACCAACCAATGGCAATCCCTAGTGCCATCGAGCAAACTTCTAGCCAACCGGCGACAATCACTTGGGCTATCGGGGAAACTCTTAACCAATTGGAGGAGATCCCTCACAACATAAGGGAAAATTCGAACCAACCGGTGGCAATCCTTCACGCCATCGAGGAAACTTCAAGCCAACCAACGACAATCACTCGAAACATTAGAGAAACTCTAAACCAATTATTGACAATCTCTCACAACATAAGGGAAACTTCGAACCAATCGGTGGCGATCCCTCACGCCATCGAGCAAACTTTGAGCCAACCAACGACAATCACTCAAGCCATCATGGAAACTCCGAACCAACCGATGGCGATCCCTCAGACCGTAGAAGAAACTCCAAACCAATCAACGACAATCCCTCAAGCCACAAATGGACACTCTACATCAAGACCTAGACGAAGACGAAGTAGAACGAGAGCAGACACCAGGAGGATCGAGCCACCGTATCCATGGTCGGCCGAGCAACGAGCATCAATCCACAATCTCGAGTACCTCCAATCAAACAACATCGTAATGATCAAAGGCGATGTGAGGTGCAAAAAATGCGAGAGATATTACGAAATCGAGTACAATTTGATGAACAAGTTCGATGAGATAGCAAGATTCATAGAAAGAGAGAGAGATAACATGCATGATAGAGCTCCAATTTGTTGGAAAAACCCTATTTTACCAAATTGTGAGCATTGCAGGGAAGAAAACTGCGTAGAGCCAATGATACCCGATGAGGAGGACGACAACCAATTCAGAAGAATCAATTGGCTGTTCTTGCTTTTGGGGCAATTGATTGGACGTTTAAAGCTCAAACAGCTCAAATACTTCTGTGCTCATACCTATAACCATCGAACCGGGGCTAAGGATCGTCTCATCTTTCTCACTTATCTTGCGTTGTGTAAGCAACTTCAACCCTCAAATCGTCTCTTCAACTGCTAATTTGATTAGGGTTTTGATTATTGAATAGTATATCCCGAACCGTTTTAAGATATTACTTCGATTTGGAGTATGAGTATGAGTTTGATTTCAGTTGATAATCTATGTTTTTTTTCGGTAATATTGTTTTTGGTTTTGGGTCTAATGTGCATAATAGGTGATTCAAACTCCAGTTTTGGATTATATTTATAATGATTTATGTTTAAGTTTGGACTTGAGTATCTCAAGTCGTTTTAAGATATTACTTCGATTTCGAGTGTGATTATGAGTTTGATTTTAGTTGATAATAGATGTTTCTTCGCCAACCATGTCGTTTGAAGGTCCAGGTATTTCAAATCATATTAAGATATTACTTCGAACTTGGGTATGAGTATGAGTTTGATTTTAGTTGATAATATATGTTTTTAGAGTCCAACCGTGTACGTAATTCTAACTTCTATTTAGAATATATTTATAATCATTTAAAAATAATATTCAGTTAGATATACGTTCGAGAATATAACTTGAAATTTAGCTTACTTAGTCAAACTCGAGAGGATGGTAACTGATGAAACTTAAAAAAAATATTTTTATTTGGTTACAAAGAATATTTTTATTATTAAAAAAAACCAGAGAATATTGGGTTACAGAGATTTGATTAAGAGAAATATTTTTATTTGGTTGAAGACAATATTTTTATTAGGGTTAAATTTAAAAAATTTAAAAATTGACAATTCAATTTTAAAAATGTGCCGATCTAACCCAATTATAGGTGGGTCGAGTTCATTATTTAATAGATGTTATTTGGGTCGGAAAAAATTGAAACCACTCGTCGAGCAAGGACGAAAGTCGGCCTTAGTGATTCGATGGTACCGAGTGGAAGGGCCGTCGCTCAACGGATAAAAGTTACTCTAGGGATAACAGGCTGATCTTCCCCAAGAGCTCACATCGACGGGAAGGTTTGACACCTCGATGTCGACTCTTCGCCACCTGGGGCTGTAGTATGTTCCAAGGGTTGGTTGTTCGCCCATTAAAGCTGTGTGTGAGCTGGGTTCAGAACGTCGTGAGACAGTTCGGTCCATATCCGGTGTGGGCGTTAGAGCATTGAGAGGACCTTTCCCTAGTATGAGAAGACCGGGAAGGACGCACCTTTGGTGTACCAGTTATCGTGCCCACGGTAAAACGCTAGGTAGCCAAGTGCAGAGCGGATAAATGCAGACATTAACTTTTTAACCATTAAAAAACGTTTCTATTAACTATAAATCTTAAATTTATAATTACATTCAATTAAAATTATAAAAAGTAAAAAATCAAAATAAAGTAAAATTAGAAACCAAATATTATTTTAACCCATTTTTTCAAAATTTAGTTTTAATTTTGTTGCTAGAAAATAAAATTTAGGAAAGATTTTATTCTTTTATCTCTTTGTCATCTAACGGACCGTCGTAACTGATAGATTTTAAACCTATATCAAGCAACCGTCATAATTTTTATTTTAAAACATATATTTTAATAAAGTATTTGTGTTTGGATATTTCAAATATTTAGATGAATTTTGGAATGTTTGTGCATTTTTCTTTATTATTATAAAAATAGTATGTTTAAGATTATATTTTTTCTCAACTTTTTCATCTTTTCCTTTATATATATATTATATTATATATATTTATTGTTTTTATTAGGATAAAGATTATATTTTTCCTTAATGTTCTGTCATTTTTTGCTTTATATATATACACCCTAATATTAAGATAAAAAAACTAATTTATTATATATATTTCTTGTTTATATTTATATAATAAAAAATGTAATTACCGTGAATTATGTTATATTAAGATTTAAGTGGGTAGAAATTAAGTTATAAAATATTATTGAATTTATAAATATCTTTTTAATTTTTTAATAAAAATTATATTAAAAGATAAAACTTATCCACCTTAAAATATTTTTTTAAAAAATAAATATGTATAAAATAAAAATAAAATTTCTAATTGAAAATCACGTGAATTTGAGTTTGGCAAAATAAAGGGAGAATTTGTAAAGAAAATTAAAAAAAAGTGAGAAATAAATAAAATTTTCCTTTAAATATGAAAAAAAAAAAAAAAAAATCTTAATTTCGGGACCGAAATGAACAGCAACCTAAAGATTTTGACGAAATCAAAGCTCGACTGTGTAATCCGATGCAGATCGATCAAAGCGCGACTGTGTAATCCGACGCAGATCGATCGAATGGCTAGCAAATTTTTTTTTGAGAGTTTTCAGGAACAGAGAATCGGTGAGCTAGATTAGGGGGGAAATTCTCTCTCAGTTCTGCTTAGTTTACACCATGGAAGCTTCTTTTCGAGCTCGGAGTTTTGTTGTCTGACATTAGCGCAATATTTCATCCAGTTGCACGAACGTATCGTTTGTTTTTTCAGATTTGGTTGCAATGGACGCGTTGATTGAGCTCTGCGACTTGATCGCGCAGAATCCAGCCTTGTTCTCTGAAAAGCTCTCGTGGATTTGTAGTCGATGTCCTCCATCTGAGGCTATTCTTGCTGGATCTCCTGCCATTTCGCGTTCTCAGCTCAATGCAGTGCTTGCGGTTGCTCGACTTCTCTCTAAATGCCCTGAATCGGTTGGTCTACGCCCCAAATCTGTCGTCCTCGAGTTTCTTCGTTCAATTCCTCTCTCTTTCAGCTTATCTTTCTGGCCGCAGTCGTTCGGAAATGATGCTATCGCTTCGTTTTTTACCGAATTCTTGAATTACACGTCGAAAGCCTGTGAATTATCGACAGATTTTGCCATGGAGGTTTCGGGATTCACTAGTGAGGTTGTGTTGTCTGCAATTAATGATTGCAGTGAAGGTTCGGCAATTTCTAGAGCTTTTCTTGTGGCTCTGTCGAAAAGTTTTCTCCCGATTATCCCTTCCGATGCAGATAAATTGGTTAGTTGCATTCTTGATCTTTTTTTGATATCAGAAGTTGTCCCTGGAACGCCCAGGGAACAAATTCAGGCAAACTCTGAGCCCTCATCGTCTCAGAGTTCGCCATTGAGTGTAAGCCATCAGCCTTCGAATGGAGGCTTAAGCCCTGGAAATGAGAACGGCCAAGTGTCAGGTTCCTTAAGTAGCGGTGCTTCACGCATCACAGACGACGCCACTAGTGCGTCCTCAAGAGGGTCGGGGATGATGAACGGAAACAGCATTCTTTGGAAGAGTGGTTTAGACCAATTAGGTATGAATTTGGGAACCAGTGAGGGCGGCGTAGCTTTCGTTAGGCAACAAGTTGCCTTCTTTGAGGACGAGTCTATCGAGAATTTGGAGAAGCAGGAGATTGCCTTCAAATTAATGACCCACATTTTAGATAATTCTTCCTTTGATGCAAGGCTCTGGGAACAGATGAGAGCATTGGCTAAGAAGCAGCTCCAGACATTGCCAACTTTCCTAAAGGTTAACATTTTCATTGTCAAACTTGCAAGAAATTGTCTTGGCAAAACTATACTTTCCAAAATGAATTTATGTGGACAACGTTTTAGATAGAAGAAAGTTCAATAGTAATTGTTAAACTTGCTGATTGATATGTGCAGATTAAAAAGCGAGATTGGAGCGAACAGGGTTCAGTTTTAAAAGCAAGAATTAATACTAAACTCTTGGTTTATCAAGCTGCTGCGAGGTTAAAAATGACGACCGTTGCTTCTCTAGATTTTGATGGGAAACCGGCTAAGAAGTTAATATTTGAGACTTTTGCATTATTGATGGATGCTGCTGAAGCCTGTTTACTCTCTGTGTGGAGAAAGTTGAGAATCTGTGAAGAACTCTTTGGTTCCTTGCTTACTGGACTGGCACAGATTGCTGTTACTCGTGGAGGTCAGCCATTACGAGTGTTGCTCATCCGTCTTAAACCTCTAGCTTTAACAGTGTGTGCACAGGTAAGCGTTCTTGATTGGTTTAATTTTTTCTATATGCAGAGAAAGCGTAACAAGATTCCTATATCAAATCTTTGTTCGAAACTCAGAGGATGGTTAACAATTTCGCAATGTATTGAATGTATTTGTTCCAGGCTGATACTTGGGGAAGCAACCAGGGAGCAATGTTTGAAAGTGTCTTGACAACATGTTGTGAGATAATAGAATCTTGCTGGACCAAAGATCGAGCTCCCGTTGACACATTTATCATGGGATTGGCCACGAGCATCCGTGACCGGAATGATTCTGAGGAGCAGGTTGGTTATTTGAGATTGCTGAGTGAACAATAAGCGGTTACACATTGCCTCTTTTTCTTTTTTCTTTCGTATGAAATAAAAGCTTTGTCATTATTAGATTTCTTGTAAAATTGTGCTGATATCTGAAAGATCTTTAATGCCCACGAATACAATCTGTAAGTAAATCTCATTGGTTCTCTCTCTTTTCTACTTAAGCTCCCCTCAGTACTGTTTTAGTGGATGGTCTAGTTTGTTTAAGTTGTTTGATTTTTATTGCGGTTATCGATGGGTATCTATGGCATTAAAGTTTTACATAAATCCTCAACCTTCTATGAAACGTATAATGTTTCTGTTTGTTTAATTTTACAGTCAATTACCAAATTCATAATGATTTGATGTACGCCAATTTCAGGACGACAAAGAGAAACAGGCAGTTCCTACGCAACTTAATGTTATTCGCTTGTTAGCTAAGATGTCTGCTGCTGTTAACAAATCTGAAATTGTTGAGATGATATTACCCCTTTTCATTGAGAGCTTAGAAGAGGGTGACGCGTCAACTCCCGGTTTATTGCGACTTCAAGTATGGGAACTTCTATTTTGCTAATATTATTTGTGGATGTGGATTTATGACATTTCGTTGTTACTAGTTTGTTTATTACCTTCAGTTGATGGCTTTTTAGTATCGTCCTAATATTTTTTCTACAGCTTCTTGATGCTGTATCTCGCATGGCAAGCCTAGGTTTTGAGAAGTCTTATCGAGAGACAATAGTTCTGTTGACAAGAAGTTACTTAAGTAAACTTTCTAGCATTGGGTCATCTGAAAGCAGAACAGTGGCTCCGGAAGCAACTACAGAACGTGTTGAGGTGTGCATATTTCTAAATAATGTTATGTGATTATTTTGTTCCAGATGCCCAATGAAATGGATGCTCATGGTTCAATTACATTCTAGATACTTCCCGCAGGATTTCTTCATATTGCTAGTGGTCTTAAGAGTGCTAAACTACGACTGGAGTATCGTCATCGGTTACTCTGTTTATGCTCAGATGTTGGCCTGGCTGCTGAGTCTAAAAGTGGCAGGTAGAGGTGCTTTTAAATTTTTGTTACATCGTACTATTTTGATTATTTATGTTTTTTTTTTTCCCTTGCATATAAAATTCCATATTTAATGCTCTTCAAGTCTTACAGAAGTGGAGCGGATTTTCTGGGACCTCTACTGCCTGCTGTCGCTGAAATATGTTCTGATTTTGATCCCACAATGAATATCGAGCCATCCCTTTTGAAGTTATTTAGAAACTTGTGGTTTTATATTGCACTGTTTGGCTTAGCTCCTCCCATACAAAAATCTCAACTGCAGACAAAATCAGTTTCCTCTATGTTAAACAGTGTGGGGAGCACGGCAATTGCTCTGCAAGCTGTGAGTGGACCATACCTGTGGAATACGCAGTGGTCATCTGCCGTTCAATTTATTGCTCAAGGGACTCCTCCACTCGTGAGTATTTTACGCTTTCTTTCTTTTGTTTTGGGATTAGTTTTAGTGCGGGAAAGAGGGTTATAAATGGCTCCATCTATATTCTGTTATGAAGATTTTGAATTCTTATTTCAAGAAACTTTCCCTTTGTTGCTTAATGTTTGAAGAGTCTTGCTTGTAACCATCGTTTTTAAAGCTATTTAGTGGAACTTTTTTTTTTTTAGGTTGTAAGTTCAGTTAAGTGGCTTGAGGACGAGTTAGAACTCAATGCTCTCCACAATCCAGGTAGTCGGCGAGGGAGTGGTAATGAGAAAGCTGCTGTAGCCCAAAGAGCTGCACTTTCTGCTGCTTTAGGAGGCCGAGTTGATGTTGCTGCAATGAGCACAATTTCAGGTAAAATTTTGTCCTTCTCATGCTTCAATATTGATGTTTGCCATGGTTATAGTATTCAAACGTGAAATATTGTAATAGCTCCAATGGGCAGGGCCGATCTCCTCCTCTGACTCCTAATCACACCCACACCCACACCCACATATATTACTGAAAGTTATATTTGTATTTAAACTATGTTTTTGTTATGTGGATGATGCAATCATATGGAGAATTCTATATTTTGCGGAGCTTGAATAGAAAAAAAACAATCCATTTTTTTCTTATGGTCCTTAAGATCTGAAGCAAATTAACATTGTTGACTGGCTTCAGAGAATTGTTTTTACCTTTCCTTGTTGCCCAGTTGGTTATTTCTTGTCCAAAAAACGGAGAACATGGACCCTTCTTCATGTTTTGGCCCTTTGTTAAGACTTATATGGCCTTTTCAAGGATTTTTTTCTTAAGATTCTGCTGGCCAAACAACCTTCATGTTTTCTTGCATCAGATTTAGTTTGGCAATAATTGTAAGAAAAAAGAAAGAAAAAAGTCAAAGTTCCTTGGTGTAGTAATATCACAGTGACTATTGTGTGGCCTATTTGGCTTGGAAGAGCAATTATATTTACAAGATGTATAGATGTGAAGGAAGATTTTGAAGTCCTTGAAAATATGATGCAATGTCTCCTCGCCCATGTTTAGTACTACAAGAGGGAGAGGTGTCTGGAATTTATTTGGAAATTGCACAAACCACCCCTGGAGTTCTGTTGCAATCACATACTCAGCTTTCAATTTTATGAATCGCCTCCCCAAACTTATAAATTTTTTCCAATTATACCCTAATGTTATGTCTCATTCATCTTGAGTTCAGTCTTTCCCAACTCCACGAGTGACATATTGCTGAATGCTCAAACTATCATGTACCATAGAAACTATAGAGATTGTTACTATCAAATCTTCAGGCTCCAGGGATTGTTACCATCAAACCCGATGTGTCTTTTATGGTAGGGTGTAAGTGGATTGGTTTGGATCGGCTTTTGGCCTAGTTGAACCAACCTATAGAAAATAATAAATTGATGTCATGTGGGTGTGTTGTCTTGTGGGAGCTTTTAGGTGAGAGAAATAACAAAATGTTCCGAGGACATGAGAGTTCTTCTATCGAGGTTTGGTTCTTTAATAGATCATCAATTTCTTTTCTGGCTTTTGTTTATAGGCTATTTTTGTAATTTTACACTTGGTCTTGGTCTTGGTCTTATTTCTCTGGTTCTTTATTAGATTTTTTGTTTCTCTTTGGGCTTTTGTTTCTAGGCTCTTTTGTAATTTTTCACTTAACTGGACTGGAACTCTCACTTGTAATTTGGCTCCTTTTTGTGGATTTTCTTGTATGCCCGTGTATTTTTTTTTTTTCATTTTTTCTCAATGAAAATCAAGTTTTTTTTTTTCATAAAAAGGAAAAAAACTGAAAATTTGATTCCCTTATTTGGGCCATCCCCGCTACCTTTCATGACTTCAAAAAAGAATGGGAAACTCAGACGAATGTAGAAAAGAAAGAGAAACTAGAAAAGACAACTTCTGAGAAGTTAGATTATGCCTCTCATCCTACCAGATGGGACCCCCTCTAAAAGGGGAGAAATAATTCTAGGTAACAGTATTTGACTCCAAAGGGAATCGTGTAACAACCATTTTTCCATTAGGAACTCATCACAAAGTCCTAGGCTATTGATTCACAAGCTCCTAATGTCAACTGCCCTTGAAACAACCTCCCAACTAATCAAATGATCCCCTCTCCTTCATTAATGCCTTCTCACAAAATGTCTCTAAGAATTTTCACTAGATTTCTAACAAAAATAGAAATCATAAAATAAGATTGAGAGCAAGTTAGTATCCCACTCAAGACCGGTTGAATAAGAGTTGTTAACCTATCATCTTTAGAGAACAAGCTTGACCACAGTTTTAATGACTACAGTTCTAATGACAATAGCGAGAAAGCCATTGAGAACTGGCTGATCTAGAGTTAGTCAACCACCCTGAGATATAAGGATTTTCCTCCACTTCCTTTTGTATCAGTTGCCTATTAAGCAGTTTCCTTGTTTGAATATCTTTCATTAGTATGATATTTTCATTCTTCCCATCTCATCTCATCTTTGTTTCATTTTGTAGGTGTCAAGGCTACATATCTCCTTGCAGTATCTTTTCTAGAGATTATACGATTCAGTAGCAATGGGGGCATACTTAATGGTGGTTCAAATGTAAATGCTGCTAGAAGTGCCTTCAGTTGTGTTTTTGAGTATCTTAAAACTCCAAATCTTTTGCCTGCTGTCGCCCAATGTTTGACAGCAATAGTGCACAGGGCCTTCGAAACTGCAGTTTCGTGGCTGGTATGTCCTGTATTCTTTACTGAACTTCTTTGGTTTCTATTTCTTCGTATCCTCACTCTATCTTTTACTTTACTGCTATTGATTAGTACACCTGCTAATGCAATATCTATTCTCTCGATGCACCAGCTACTGCATATTTAAGGATCCATGTTAAGCAACTTGTCAACTCTTGTTAAACTGTCAAGTTCTTATATACCAACTTTGAGCGACTTATATGATTGATTTGAAAATTTCAAATTAGTTGACCCTCTTAACCCTCATTTTGAGGATAAAGAGAGAGTTCTTTCGCTGCTTGTTTTTTTTTTTTTTTTTTTTTTTTTTTTTTTTTTTTTTTTTTTTTTTTTTTTTTTGCTATTTTGTGGAGAATTTGGCTTGAGAGAAACTGTAGGATCTTTAGAGGGGTTAAGAGATCATGGGAGGAGCCTTAGGAATTGGCTAGGTTTATTTCTTCGTTGTGGGTGTCTGCTAATTGGGCTTTCTATGACTACCATGGTCACATTCTTTTTGATTGCGGTCCATTCTTGTTGCTAGTGTTGGCAAAGAAATTTAAACAATAATTTCTCTTACAAAGTTTTATTAGGAAAAATGTGAGTAAAAGAATAAAAGAATTAAACCTAAATGATGCAACCTGTGTAGTTAAGGATTTATTTTCATTTTTAAGTTTATCATCAACTTTACACCCTTTCTTTATATGTGAATGTTGTTTTTCCTTTGGGCGTCAATCAGGAAGATCGGATATCTGAAACTGGTAATGAAGCTGAGGTCAGAGATTCGACTCTATATGCTCATACCTGTTATCTTATAAAGTGTATGTCTCAAAGGGATGAACATGTTCGAGATATTTCTGTTAACTTGCTGACACAGCTCAGAGATAAGTTTCCCCAGGTGAAATCACGTCTTTGATTACAAATTCTTTTCTCATGCCTTTTCATTTTCCTAAAAATCTTGAAATATGTGCTTTCAGGTTATGTGGAATTCGGCTTGTTTGGATTCCTTGCTCTTTTCCATGCATAATGATGCGTCTTCAACTGTTGTGAGTGATCCTTCTTGGGTTGTAACAGTTCGTTCTTTGTACCAAAGGGTAGTTCGGGAGTGGATCGTCAAATCACTGTCATATGCTCCCTGCACTTGCCAAGGTCTCCTACAGGTTGATCAGTGGGAATAATATTCGTTTTTGTCCTTTTTTCTGTTTTGCCTGTCTCAAGTTTGTCTTTTAACATCATTTTCTTAACTACACTTCTTTCACTTCTCCACATAAAAGCTTGGTTTCTCATAAAAACAAAAAAAACGTAATTTTCTCAACTTTGCAAATTGCAATATTTCTTTTTAAGCCAGCTACTTGGCATGTGAGCTACAAAAAAGGGGGAACAGTAAACCCAAGTTGGAAATGGTTGCTAGAAAGTTGGAGTAAAATGGTTTTGTCGGATAATGTTGTTAGGGCTATCTTTCAGTTTATTTAGTTGGAAAGGAATAGAAGAATTTTCCAAGGAGTAGCCTAAGATTGAAGTAAATTTGGTAGTCCATGACTTGTATATCTACTTTCTGGAGTTCCTCTTCCCAAGTTCTTGTTTTTATAACCGTTCTCCATCGTTGATATATTCCCATTGGAATGCCTTCTTGTAATGTCCTTGAAATTTTTTGCACGTTTGATTTTACTTGATAAAAGGAATATGAAGTGGAATGTAGTAAATTTTGGAAGGAACGCTAAAAGAAACCTGAGGATAAGAGGTAATGACTGGATAAACGGATTGTGTTATTCGGAGACACTTAACTGCATCTATGATTCTACATGGGCTTCAAGGGGAAAGTACAGGATATAGTTATCCGTGAATTGTATAAGCTTAATCTTTTATATCGGGATGTTGACTAACTTGACGGCTTATTGATGTCTTGGCATAAATCTCTTGCATTATCTAATTGATACTCACAGAAAAGGTTTACGTGTATAAAATTGAGGCAAGATCTTTGCTGCGATTTTTAGACCAGGCTAGACACAAATCCTTTCAGCAATACAGTTTTCTTTTCTTCTCTTGGTATTTCATCACAGTGATAATTGTTACTCATCTGTCCTGGGGTGACTTTTCTCTGGCAAGATTTTTATACATTTTTGGATGTCAGTTTTCCTCTTCTTGGATTATCAGGACTTTGTATACGAAGGGCTGCACATCAGTAATCAAATGTTATTGTTCTTCGTACTACCTCTTGGTCTTTTGCGTCTAAGTTCTTTTGTAATTATTCTATCTACTCTACAAATTAAATGGGGATTCTTTTTGGTAACTCCAATGGTTTTTCTGGCTTTTGTACATTTCATTTATTCGTGAAAATGATTTAACTTCCAGAATTACTTCTACTATAATTGTAGAAATCATCTCTTGCAAATCTTCTTTCTGCTTGTTTTGCTCAACCCTCCTTGTCAGTTGTCACCTTCTTGCCAATCTGTAGAAGGTTAAAATCTCCAAGAAGATTAGATCCTTTTCATGATCGGTAATCTTGCAGATGATCAACACCATGAATTTCATCCATAGATCTTCACCTCCGGTATTATCCCTTCAATGGTGTGATCTGTAATGGTAGAACGATCTGGGTCATTATAGATATGTCAGCATAACATAGGATGCTCTTTGTGGTTGGCAGTTTATTTTCTTTGCTATTAGTTGGTAGATCGGCTAGAGAGAAACATGAGAGTATTTTGTGTTGCTTTTTCTGGTGCATATTATTATTGAAAAATCATAGTATGCGACACATAGTCAAACTCAACAAGCTACATGGCTTGGAGCACTATTTCCATGGCTTCCTCGTGCAGCTTGGCAAAACGACAGTGGCTCTTGTGACCTTTTTCTTGCTAGAAGGATCTAGAACATTATTATATTTTAGTTTAGTGTACCTGCTTCTGTAGAAACATATTGAAGCCTTATAGAGCGTAGTGCAGTACTTAAAATCAAGTTCTATAGTGGGGATTTTTGGTTAAGATAATTGGGTTTGTTGTATTGAGATTATTAGATCAGAAGCGTTAAAGAGGAATAGTGGCAAACATATCAGATGTTCCCATTCTGGGAAACTTCAACCTTTTTGAGGAACTATAACCATATCTTGAATCTTAATAATAAAGTTCCATCGCATTTTTTTTGAAGCATTCACTTTCAAGTTTTTAAAAATTATTTTTAATGGGGATGATTCAGGAAAAGCTATGCAAAGCGAATACATGGCAAAGAGCCCAGCATACACCTGATGTGATTTCTCTTTTATCTGAGATACGGATTGGCACTGGAAAAAATGATTATTGGACTGGCATACAAACAGCAAATATTCCTGCTGTCATTACTGCTGCAGCTGCAGCTTCAGGGGCTGACTTAAAATTGACAGAGGCCTTTAATTTGGAGGTGCTAAGTACTGGTATGGTCAGTGCAACAGTTAAATGCAACCATGCTGGAGAAATTGCTGGTATGAGAAGGTTGTATAACAGCATTGGTGGATTTCAGACTGGTGTTACTGGTCCAACTGGCCTTGGTTTTGGTCAGGGCCTTCAGAGGCTGATCACTGGAGCACTTCCCCAACAATCGCAGAATGAGGATGATTCATTTAATGGGATTTTGATTATGAAATTTGTGCAGTCACTTCAACAATTTGTTAGTGGAGCAGAAAAAGGTTGTGGCCTCGACAAGTTGAAATTTCGTGAAACTTGTTCTCAGGCAACTGCCTTACTTCTGTCAAATTTGGTATCCTTCTTGCTATTCATGGGTAAATGCAGTTGAAGTATCCTCTTGTCTGCATGCATTTTTTTTCTTATAATATCTACTCATTTTTCAGGCTTCTGAAGCAAAAACAAATATAGAGGGCTTTGCACAACTCATACGCCTTCTTTGTTGGTGTCCAGCATACATTTCCACTCCTGATGCAATTGAAACTGGTGTGTTTATTTGGACTTGGTTGGTTTCTGCTGCACCTGAGCTTGGATCGTTTGTCCTTGCTGAGCTTGTTGATGCATGGTTATGGACAATTGATACTAAGCGGGGTCTCTTCGCTTCGGAGGTCAAGTATTCAGGACCTGCTGCCAAGTTGAGGCCTCACTTATCTCCAGGGGAGCCAGAATCGCAGCCGGAGATTGATCCTGTTGAACAAATAATTGCTCATAGAATATGGCTTGGATTCTTTATTGATCGCTTTGAGGTTAGAATTTTCTTAGGCATCCTAAATATTTGCAGTTTTGCTTTGGTCATTGCATGGTATACTGTGGGTAAAAGTTGAACATAAATTGAGGGTACGTGCTGCTCAGTGTCTTCCCATGAGTTTTGGCTTATTGTCTGATACCAAAAGTCAGTGCTTACCCATAAGTTTGTTACCAAAAGTCAAAACACATATAAAAGGAAGGTTATGACAGAAACCAATATTATCCTAGCTGCTCCTATGATTTCCCTTAGGAGACAACTGTTAGAACTTTTTCAAGTGTTTCTTTGGCGTGACTAATATTTTATTTCTTTGTAGGTACAATATCTTTCATTCTCATGTCCTTTTTTATTTTTTTTTTGTTATTGTGCCTGCATAGTGCATGCATATTGGGCATTGTGCATAATTTTTGGGTAGTTCACCTTTCAAGTCCTGGTGTGATTACGTTATTGGGATCTTACTCCTTGATCCCTCATCGGGATATGGACTGTAAAGCTCTTCAGCATTTAGCATCCTTCCTTTTTGAGTTCACTATCTCCTCTCATTTATTTATTCTTTCATATTAGCAATGAAATACTTGCCTTCTATAAGCATGTTTTCACTGAATCACTTTCCTGAAGAAAAAATTGTTAACACTTGATTTGGCAGCTTGGACCTACTCGAGTGGTTTAAAGTTAGATTTAAGCTTTAAATTGTAAGAATATGCCACTATTTGAAAACGAGAGATGCATTTTAAATCTTTTACCTTATTGTTATTATTTGTTTCATTCTTACCAATCCTAATTGGCTTGTCTGATAAATGGATCCTTAATATTGTTTTTAATATATGACTAGCCTCTTCAATTTTTTTGTTGGTTCACTAGGTAGTTCGACATAACAGTGTTGAGCAACTCTTGCTCTTTGGTCGCTTGCTACAAGGGTCCACTAAGCCGCCATGGAACTTTTCACACCATCCTGCAGCAACTGGTTCCTTTTTCACTCTGATGCTTCTAGGGCTTAAGTTTTATTCATGCCAATCTCAGGGCAACCTACAGAATTTTAAAACTGGACTTGAGCTGCTGGAGGATCGGATATATAGGTTCTCATTATTATGCTCGTCAATTTTTCTTTTCAACCAAATTAAGTATTGCATTAGCGTTTGTGATGGTATATAATGATATATTATGGTATGTCTAAGGCTTTGATTCAACTATCTGTTTTGATTTGTATGAGACTTGAACTGTCTTGATATCTCTGCGGGACTACTGATGTTCTGTGATATGTATATATTACGTGTGTTGGAACCAGTTACCGATGTTCTGTGATATATATATCAAGAAAATGTGATGGAACTTCATTAGGATTCAAGTAAGAATTTGATGTCTAATCAATTAGCCAAGCACTACCTTCCCTTGAGTTTTTGAATGAATAACATTATCTATACTTATTAGGATTTTTTTTGTCAGTCTTCAGCTTTTTACATTGTAGAGATATCACCGTTATCCATCGATTATGTATCTTTTTACTTGGTAATATACAGTAGATTACTACACAAGCAATTTCATTTTTGTTATTTCTCTTGGTTGCTTCATCATTCTTCAGCCAAAGAGAACTTGTTTTCTTAGTTTTTGTTATCCTAGTCCACTAATTATCTAAAGATTGATATAACCACGATTATTTACTCACATCCTTTAGAATGACTGAATTTACAAATTTCTAGTTTACAGTGGTTGATATAATGATATTGTTAAAGTTTTGGTATTCCGCGTTTCTGTTTTCTCTTCATAATCATTATACAATGCCACGCATTTTGTTATATTTTATTCTTCTCGTCTCTTGTAGTTGCAGTTCACTTTTTATGTTTGTTTTGTGAAAACCACCCCAATTTTTATTTGAAATTAAAACATGTGTTTGCTACTTCTTTCAGAGCATCCCTAGGATGGTTTGCACATGAGCCAGAGTGGTACGATGTAAAACATGTGAACTTTGCCCAAAGTGAGGCTCAATCTGTATCCATATTTCTTCATTACCTTTCAAGTGAACGTGGAAATAGTCTACAGTCTGATGCAAAAACACGTGGGCGCGAAAATGGTATTTCTTTGGTTGACTCGGTAAGATGATTGTATCTTCAGCCATTCCACCTGTCTTAATAAATGAACCACTAAGAAGATATGTCCTGCAGAATGGAACAGTGTCTAGCGTGTTCCGTTTAAATTTTGCCTTAGTTTCTGGTATTGTTTGAGTTCTTCAACTTTTTAATTGAGTGGTTTAAATTTTAACAGAACGATCAATATCACCCTGTCTGGGGCCATTTGGAAAATTATGCGGTGGGAAGAGAAAAAAGGAGGCAACTACTTTTGATGTTGTGCCAACATGAGGCCGATAGACTTGAAGTCTGGGCACAGCCAAATATTAAGTAACATATGTGCCACTGAATATTTTCATTCTTCTGATATGCAGAATTTGCATAAACTGGGAATCTTACATGGAATATATTTGATTATTTCAATGTTTAGGGAGAGTACACCTGCTCGACCCAAGCTAAGTGCTGAAAAATGGATTGAACATGCTCGGACTGCCTTCTCTGTGGATCCACGCATCGCCTTTTCTATGGTCTCTAGGTTTCCAACAAATGTATTTCTAAGAGCTGAAGTGAAGCAACTAGTACAGGTTTTTGTTTCCTAATTTTTTCTCTAAGCTAAAGTTCATGAACTTGAACTTCCTGTGCATTAGATACCATTGTTTTGTTGTCTATAATTGAAGCTGTAGTATAAGCATGTAAGCGTCCTTGTGCTCATGGTTAATAATTATTTAAGGTGAGCTATAGCTGGATGAAGAAAGGGTCACATTTGTGGTGAAGTTGATAGGATAGGACATATGTTTGATGCCATGACAAGTATGTTTTCCCCAGGCTTAATAGTAAGCACAAATTCTCTTATGACATAATTGAGCAATTTCTCTCCTACTGGAGAGTTTGCTGGATTAATGAATCAGATAAGTTAGGTTTTATTAGGTCCTTAAATATGGAATAATTGACGTGTAAGATGGATTCGATATAAATTACCAAGATGGGATAGATAAGTTGATCTGTTTAATAAGTTTAGCTATTGTTTTAGTTAAAATGATTTTGAATGCTAAATGTTCTAAAAGATTAGTTTTCCCCCCTTGTATAGGAACCTGAAGTTTGTGTTCATAGACATTGTCTTCGTTTTGAAAATGTGAAAAACCATGTTCATCTATTATTCTGCACTTACCATTTTACCGCCAGCTACCTGTCAAGCTCTTTAATATGTGCCCTTCAATGACCAGCATGTTGCCTTAACAACTATTTAATCAACACCTCTTTGTTGGCAACGTTGGGGTTCTGTGTGCTAACAAGATCAAGGAAAATTGTTGAGAATCTTGCACTTCAAGAGACAAAATTAGCCTATTAGACTATTTAATCAACACCTCTTGATCAATGCATTTAGTAGGAAGCTTTGAACTTCTCTACTTCCACACTGACACTCAGTGACAAAATTAACCTATTAGATAATTAGTAATGCACCGTGCCTTGGCTGGGTTTCTTTCGAACTTGTGTACGCCCACACCCAAATAGATAAATGAGCCCAGAAGATCAATGTCATTTTCTGTTATCTTTTCTTATATTCTTCACTCCGATAAATCGCCAAATTAGGGGATTAACGGACATTGACTTTCTTGGACCAGCATTTTGTGAGTAGAATATCCCTTTCAAGAATTTGAGAGACAACAGACTTAAACGATAACCAACTTTCACTTGAAAATTTTGTCTTATTCTTTTGTTTCTAAAATTGATCCTTGGACAAAAGTTTCTGTTAATCTGCGTGTGCAACTTTTGTCATTTCTTCTACTGTTGCTTAATGAGCCTTTGCTTGATTTTTTCATCTTTCTGATGTGGTTTCTTGATGCAGTTGCACATATTGGATATTCGCTCCATTCCTGAAGCATTGCCTTATTTCATCACACCAAAAGCTGTTGATGAAAATTCTGAACTTTTGCGACAGTTGCCACATTGGGCTGCATGTTCGATTACACAAGCTCTTGAGTTCCTCACTCCTGCCTACAAGGGGCATCCACGTGTTATGGCATATGTTCTTAGGGTATTGGAATCTTATCCTCCTGAAAATGTTACATTTTTCATGCCACAGCTGGTGCAAGCTTTGCGATATGATGAAGGGGTATGTGTTCTTAATGAACTCTCTTTCTATTATTCTTTCACAAATCCTTTTTAGTGTTGTTTTAGTTTAGTTGTTGGGACTTGGATGAAGCTCTCTTTCCATTGTTTTTGTTGATTTTGATTTTTGTCAATATATCAACCGATTCAATCATATTACGAAATCTTGGGTGATATTTTGTGATGCCGTGGTTATTCACACTTCTCCATATCGAGGTGTAGATTTTTCTATAAAGCTGGATATAGATTTTTTTGTACTAATTGATATGACTAAATATATAATCCTTTGGATTTTGGTTTACTTTTGCCTCGATATCTTTTGACATGCAAATATTATTATTATTATTATTATCTCCTCTTAAGAAGTTTTCTTGTCTGCTCCTCTTTTAATTATTGAGAAATACTAAAGTTAATCAACTGATGTTTTTAGGCCAATAAAAAGACGCACAAAATTTCACCTTTACTGGATTTAAGCAAGATTCAAAATTTGCTGACTTGAACATTATCAACGCTGATTGACGTATTAGCTCCTTTGCATTCTAAATTCTCTAGCTTTCTTTACATGATATCTGATTCACTTGCTTTCCAGAGGTTGGTTGAAGGATATTTGCTTAGAGCAGCTCAAAGAAGCGATATATTTGCTCATATCCTGATCTGGCACCTGCAGGTTTGTGAAATTTCTCGTGGTTTTGTATTTTCTTGGAATTCTCTTTATATATTTTATGGTTTTATGGGTCATAAAGTTATATTCTATTTTTTTTTTTTTTTTTTTTTTTTTTTTTTTTTTTTTTTTTTTTTTTACCTTGACGTATATGGTTTTGGCTGTTCATATCATAAATTGAATTGATGACTTGCAGGGTGAGACTTCTGTACCAGACTCTGGGAAGGATGCTAACTCTGGGAAGGTATGTTTCTATTGGTGTTTATGAAGTCAAGTCTGTTAGCGTTTTTCTTCTTTAAGTACACTCTGAAACTTAAACAAGATATCGTTTTATCATCTAAAAAATAGACTGAGTCGTAAGAGGAAGACATAACACATAACCAGTCCCACCAACCACAATAAGGGATTCCAATCCAAGAAGCTAAAATGTAATTTATAATTACAAAACACGTCGTAAATAGAAGCTCACACAGAGGCATAAAATCTAATGCTCCCATATCTCCTCACACACAGGCATAAAATCTAATGCTCCCATATCTCCTCCCAAGACCTCTCTCCCTCTCTAAAAATTCTATGGTTCCCCTTTAACCAAATATCCATAAAACCACGAAAAAACTAGCCTACCAAAAGAATCCGCCCTTATACTTCTAAGGAAGATGTAGTAGGACCTTTCCAACACTGTCCTATTATCTCTATAATGACTTTCATGCCATCTGAAACACTATAAGACTACAAAAAGTATAGAACTCTAAAGAATATGATCAAGATCCTCTAATGCTCCTCATATTCTTAGGGTATTAACTTTAGAGAGGATCAAGTTAAGGGTACACCATGAGGCCCCGAGAAACAAGAAGAATTCTTTACTTTTTAATACCCTAGATCATGGTGTACTCTAATGAGGCCCCGAGAAACAAGAAGAATGCCTCTGCACAAGGTCTAGGGTATTAACTTTTCCATACAGTATCTGCCAAACAAAGAATTTGATCTTCTTAAAGATTTTAACCTTTATAAACCAAGGAAAAAAAGAGGCATCAGAGGGGAGCGAAGGAGCACATAATAGGGGGAAAAAGGAGAGGCAGGAAAAATGTTTTGTTTGATAGATGGTAGTCTCAAAGCCACGTAATCCTACCTGTCGCAGTGTGGCTAGATTTTGGGAAATATGATCTAAAGTCAATGACTTTGTTGGTATCATTACCCATTACAAAATCATTCCTGCACCTTGTGGAATTGTCCTTACCAACCAAGTTTTAACTATTCTGAAGATCCAATCTTGATGAGTAAGAATATATCTTCGAAGCCTAGAGAAATATGGAGAGAAGTAGCCAACCAAAGACCATGTTTGGTGGAGCCAATTTTAGCTACAATGATTTTCCTAAAAAAAAATAAAATAAATAAATAATGGTGGCCTTTTTCAGGTATACTTATTCTTGATTATCATTATCCATTAGACCCAAAAATTTCCTAATGAATTCATTTTTGCTTACTGTACACTATGTTTCCCGAGCATGGTGATTATATTTTACTTTCCACTTGGTTGGATATAAAGTATCCTTGAACTGCTCTTTGCATTCTATCTTTATTTTATCAATATTTTTGTCGTTTCTGATTTAGTGCTCAATAATCCTGTGACATGCTATTTTCAGAATGCATCATTTCTAGCGTTACTACCAATTGTAAGGCACCATATTATTAATGGTTTCACTCCCAAGGCTCGTGACTTATTTGAAAGAGAGTTTGATTTCTTTGACAAAGTTACGTCTATATCTGGTGTTCTCTTTCCACTTCCCAAGGATGAACGTCGAGCTGGCATCAGGAGGTGTGTTTTCAACTTTTGGTTCTGTGGCTCACATTTCCTAGACTGCTTGTTAACTGAAAAAGATATTAAAATCATTTGCCCAGGGAGTTGGAGAAAATTGAAATGGAGGGTGAAGACCTATATCTTCCAACTGCCACAAACAAGCTCGTCCGTGGTATTCAAGTAGATAGTGGAATACCCTTGCAGTCAGCTGCAAAAGTTCCTATCATGATTACATTCAATGTGGTTGATCGAGATGGGGACCCGAATAATATAAAGCCTCAAGCTTGCATTTTCAAGGTGAGTTAACTACAAAGTTCCACGTCATTCCAATATAATTTTGCTTGACTGCTACAGTTCTCTCTTTTCATTTTTTTTTAGTAATTAGCCAAATTTTCTCAATGTCTAGGATCAGAAATTAAGCAATCATCATTTATAGCAGCCTCGTTATTATTTTCCTTTTTAGCATGCTGATAACCATCATATAATACCCAGAAATTTTCAAATTTGGATTAGAATGTTTGAGTGCTTTATAAACCTCTGAAGAGACTTATGAAATCTCGTTACATTTACAAAAGAGCATACCCTATGTTTTGAAGGATTTCTATATTGAATTATGTCTGGCTGAGAGGAGACTTTAACATTTTAAGAATTAAATTTAACTTTGGATAGTTGTTAATTGAATTGACGTGTCATACAGATGTTAAAAAACTCTTAAATGCTTGGATTTTAACTAGGCATTCTTTTGTTTTTATGAAGTTGACGTTCAGAGAAAAAAAAAATCTGATTCTCAAGCCTGAGCTGAAGTACATAACATGTATATCCTGATTGATTTTAAAGAAATAACTTAATCAAATTCTAGAGAACTGAATTGCTTATGCCCGTGGATTGCTCTGTTTTTCTTTTATTTAAGGTTGGAGATGATTGCCGACAAGATGTTCTTGCTCTGCAAGTGATAGCACTTCTTAGGGACATCTTTCAAGCAGTGGGCCTTAATCTCTATTTGTTTCCATATGGCGTCCTCCCGACTGGCCCTGGCAGAGGCATAATCGAGGTAACTTTTGGAAACTGTATGGTTAGTTATGGACTATGCTTTTCTCAGTGCATGCTTTCTGCTCAAAGCATATGTGCTGACGGCAAATTTTTTCGTCAAATTTTATGTTTGCAATGCATAATACTGAAGTGATGGATGACTTTACATCAGTGAGAAAAATATTATTTAATTTTTAAGTTGAAAGCATTTTCAAGTATATTTATTGTTTTCGTTATTTCCTGTTAAAATATGACCGGAAAGTGCAAGCTTACAAACAATAAAGTTGGATCTAGTTTTTACTTCATTAAGCTAAGTTATTAATTTCATTTCCTGCACTTTAGGGTTGTTCCTTCGCCCTTTTGGTGTTTTTGTCGTTTCTTATATAATAAATAAATAAATAAATAAAAATCATATCCTGCACTTCTACTATTTATAAGCAAGCTTACAAAAATAAATTTGGATTTAGTTTTTACTTCATTAAGCCAAGTTATCAATTCCATGTTTGTTTTTATGCACTTGAGACAGACTTGCATACTGAACTTACTTGCGTGATTGGATTAAACACTATCACCTATACTTCACATTCTGCTTTTGTTTATTAATCATAACTATAGCTGTATGGCCTTATCATGAATGCTTCTTCTTCTCGCATTGATCTTGTTAAATTATTGCTCACCGAATGATTGACCATTCTCAGGTTGTTCCTAACACACGAAGCAGAAGTCAAATGGGTGAAACCACTGATGGGGGCTTGTATGAGATCTTTCAACAGGACTATGGGCCCGTAGGCTCTCCTAGTTTTGAAGCAGCTCGTGAGAACTTCATCATTAGTAGTGCAGGTTATGCCGTCGCTAGCCTGTTACTTCAACCAAAGGACAGGCACAATGGCAATCTTCTATTTGACAAGTATGCTATCCTTTCCTCTAGTTCCACCCAAATATAACTTTCACGACATAAAATTGTTTTATCTCTTCCATAGTGAGTAGTATACATGGGATTTAATCCGTATATTAGCATGTTATTTAAAATTTCGTGTCTATGGTGCATGGCATGGGGGGAGTTAAAATAGTTGTGGATGATGCAGTGTTGGTAGGCTGGTCCATATTGATTTTGGTTTCATACTGGAGACATCGCCTGGGGGAAATATGCGGTTTGAGAGTGCACACTTCAAGCTAAGCCATGAGATGACTCAACTTCTTGATCCCTCCGGGGTTATGAAGAGTGAGACCTGGAACTTATTTGTTAGGTACAGAAGTTTGTTCCTCTGCTGCATATCTATATTCTCTTGTCTGTGCTTGGAGATTGATTGCGTTAACTCGTGTGCATGTCCATAGTTTGTGTGTGAAGGGGTACCTCGCTGCTCGACGCCATATGGATGGGATCATCAACACCGTATTACTGATGCTAGACAGCGGATTACCATGCTTCAGCCGTGGCGATCCAATCGGAAATCTTCGGAAGAGATTTCATCCCGAAATGAGCGAGCGTGAAGCAGCCAATTTCATGATCCGTGTCTGTACCGATGCATATAACAAATGGACAACTGCAGGCTATGATCTCATACAGTACTTGCAGCAAGGCATTGAGAAGTAAAGGTAGTTTCAAATGTTGTATAGCTATTTATTGAGTGATTTTTCTCGACTGTAAAAACGGCTATAATATTTAAATTAAATGGATAGGGTTTGTTTCAATCAGGGTGCGTTGAGTGATCATTCTGTACATTTTAAATTGTTTATCTGATTGAACGTTGAACGTGACTGAATATCTATAGATATAGAAGCCTTTTCATGACCCTACTTTCTTAGATACTTAGTCCCTACTTCTGAAATGTGTCAGAGACTCTAATATTCATATAAAGTCTAACACATAGATGATTGTAAAATATGATTATTCATATAAAATAACACCTACATGACCCATAGAGAATAGTCTATAAAGGGTCACACAAAACCCTAATTCTTTAATGAAGTTGACAATTTTTCAAACCCACATCAGGAATCTTGTAGAGTCGTGGAGCTTGTTGTAGATTCGTAGCCCACACAAAGACTTTTTATTAGGTTCAACCATTATAGCTGTTCGTAATCCACAAACCATTCCTACTCATGGTCAGAATTTATTCAAATATGTCATTGAATTCATTCGAGACGAGCAAAACTCAAATTGGTGAAGAATATGGTCCGTGGGTTCCCTTTATTGAAACTATATTTTCTATTTATTTTTGTTTCGAATTGGTCAGAGGCTCTTTTACCTTGAAAAATCATACCGCTATTATATACACTAGATTCATCGTGGCTAGTGGTTATTCAGAAATTGAATCAAATAGGCCTTTCTAATTCCACTATGTCAACCGTAGCCATCATATTTGATTAAAGGTAGAATAGATGATTTTTTTTTAAAATATATATATATATATATTATAGAAAACTATAATTTCATTTGATTCTCTTTAATTATAATGAATAATAGTTAGAAAGATTTTACAAAGACTTTTTCAACATTCTTAATCATTATTGTTCTCTCAATACAATAGTTATAGAAAAAGTGGGTCGTTTTATCCCTCAAGGACTTTGGTTGACTTCCGCTTTACTAATGACTAAATCTGCTTCATTGAAACCCATATTACAACGAGCATTTGCTTCTGCCGAATAAACCAAATCAAAAATAGGATAACATGCTCGATAAGGCATGAGTTTGAGTATTACCGTAGTAGAAACAGCCACAAATCTAATCACTTACTCTTAGTGCTTCCCATTTCAAAATTTATAAATTCATCTTTAATTACATTTAACTAAATTTAACTAAATTTTTATTTCCAACTAATATAAATTAACTAATTAAACAAACACCATAATCCCTAAACCATAGCCTACTTTTTAGAAATTTACCCTAACTAAATTTTTATTTCCAACTAATATAAATAACTAATTAAACAAACACAATTCACTCTCCATCCCATAATAGTGTTTAGACCAACAGACTCTCTACACTGGTACGATCTTGTCCACTGGTACGATCTTGTCCACTGGTACGATCTTGTCCACTGGTACGATCTTGTCAAAAAAGTTCATACCAATATTGAGAGGATTCATTGATTATGAACTATAAACTCATGATCATTCAGTATGAACTATAAACTCATGATCATTCATTATGAACTATAAACTCCTCATGATCATTCAGTATGAACTATAAACTCCTCATGATCATTCAGTATGAACTATAAACTCCCCATGATCATTCAGTATGAACTATAAACTCATGATTCCCAAAAGGCCTCGTACCAATAGAGAGATGATTCATTGATTATAAACTCATGAACATTCCTCCCTAAATTAGCGGATGTGGTGTGGGACTTTCATCATCCAACAAATAGAACATCATACCCAAAATAAATAAATAAAAGAATAACAAATTGAAAGCATAAAGTGATATAAGTGAAACAAAATAAACTCAAAATTGATACTCAAATTCGACTGAAACGGCCAGAAGGATCAATTTGGCGGCACAAAGTGATGTAAGTGAGATAAACAAGACGATCCTTTGAACCTGTTCGATGATTCTTCGTGTAACTGCAAAAGTACTTCAAATGATTCAGTTTCAAAGCTCCAACCATTTCCCCCAAAAGCAAGAACACCCAATTGATCTTCTCCCATTCCTTTGGAATCACCGGCTTCACTCCTTTTTCCGCCCCGCAAAACCGACACGTCGGATAGTTCGGCTGCATCCACTTCTTTGGCGCCCGGTCCCGGAACGACTCCATGTTGTGCTCTACGAAGCTCCCAATCTCGTTAAACTTCGAAACAACGTTGTATTCGATCTCGTAAATTCTCCGACATTGCTGGCACTTGACATCCCCGGTGATCGTCAGGATTTGGTTCAATGTCAAATAGTGTAGCGTATGAACCACCGCTATTCGGTCCGTCGACCATGGATATGGTGGCTCGATCGGCCCCGTCGTTGGAGAATTACACTTCCTACGGCGGAGAGATGTTTGACGGACTCCTAAAATGTTGGGGGTTCTCAATGAGGATAGTAAGTGTAGCTCGTAGGCTGCAGCGGCGGCAGCCACCGTGGCGGCGGCGGTGGTGGTGGCGGTGGCGGCGGCGGCGGCGGTAGTGGCGGCGGTGGCGGCGGACGGGAGGGCAAGAGAGAGTTGAAGGTCCATTTTTTGGGAGAGATTATGATTTGTTGTGTTAGTTCATAGTTGGTTTATAATGAGAAGAAAAACAAAGAATCCAGAGAAAATAATGGAGGGTTAGTTATGATGTACTAGCTTTCTCTACCCTGAACCGTTGGATCTATTATATTTATGACGTGGCTTTCTATCCACCGTTGGATTGGATGCTCCAAATCTATCTAGTTTTCAATGACAGCTGGATAAATTGCTGACGTGGCAGCAAATTCAGAATCGGATTTTTTTTTTTAATTTTATTTTTACATTTTCTTGTTAGAGAGAAAATAAATTATTTATTTGTTGATACAAATTCAAAATAATTATATCAAAAAAAAAAAAAAAAAAAAAAAAGAAATCGAAAATCCATTAATTACCTCAACTCAAAGAATTTATTAACAGCTTTGATTGAGTTAACAGGATTCTACCAATCACCGAGACTCTTGAACATCTTGTAATAGCCCAAAATAAATAAATAAATAAATAAATAAAAATGCTTACTTAAAAATAATAAAATAAAATAAAATAAAACTTATTGAACTCTCTCAGCTAACCTCTTATTCCAATTCCTTCCTCTCTCCTCAAATAAATAAATAAAAATGCTTATTTAAAAATAAAAAATAAAATAAAACAAAATTTACCGACCTCTCTCCGCTAACCTCTCATCCCAATCTCATCCTCTCTCCACAACCGCTGTACAATATCACAGTTTGTACACAAATAAAGTGTAAGATTTGAGAAAAAGTAAAATGACTCTCAGATGCTACTGTAAAATCCTATTTCAGATTCCCTTTTCCATATAATTATAGTTATAAAAAATTAATTTAGGATCAGATCTTCTCTTTTATCCCATATTTTATCAGATCATGCAATAATCAAATCTTATTTTTCATCTATCCAATGATTAGATTTTTGCTGTCAGTTAAATAAATCTATAAGATTGGTCAAACCATCAATCAAAATTAGCCAATAATATCTGTTTAGAAAGAAGAGTAATGTCTGTTTAGAGAAATTTACACAATCATAAGTGAGGAGGGAAGATTGAGGAAAGAAATATCATAGGACAATCAAAGCCATTAAATTTCGTCGAGTAACAATATATTCACTGCAACAGTAATAATAAAAAACAAGATATTTAGTGAAAATAGCATTTTATATATATATATATATACACTTCAAAACTTTTAACAATAGATCAATGTAGATTAGAGATAATTTTATAGGGCTCGAACTTGAAACTGATGTTATAGGCTCACATAGGTTGACTTGGATTTTAATGGACGGAATCGAACTTTCATTAAGGATATATTCGTGACAACGACTTCAGCTAAACAGATAAGTGGTCTTACTATCGACATGTTTATATTTGATGTTGACACATGCCTGTGGTTCTGCATGTGTCATATATACTGATATGTGTGAATTATTTGTTAATCAGTATGCTTATATTATGTTTATGTTTATGTTATGTTATAATATGTGAATTATATGATAATAATTGTGGTACGATGTGTTCAAGGATATGTTTGAGATAGGATACGAGAAGGATGCATAAAACGAAATGTAAGGATAGGAGTAAGATACGTTCATGAAACATTAACGTTAGGTTACATACTGGAGTGCTATGGATAGGAGAGATTAATGAAAGAATATGGTTAGGATATGGGTAGAAAGGGATAAGTTTGTGATAGATAGAACGCTAGCGTTAGGATACGTTCCTGTGATAATATGACTAAGGTACATTCACATAACGATATGACTATGATAGGTATAAGAATGTTAAAGCTATGATAAGTTAGGAAACGATATGACCACGAAATGTTTACGATATATTGTGATGTGATGTGTTATGTTTAGATTGTTTTGTGTGATCATTGAGGTAATTGTTGTATGAATTGCACGTTATGAAATGACATGTTAAAAGCATGGAGCGTTATGTTATGTTTTCTAAATTGCATGCATACAACGTGTTATGAATGACATGATATCACGATAAATGAAATGAAATGTAACCCCGTTATGATTATGTATGATACGTAGACTGAAAAAAATGAGAAATGACATGTTAAGCATGAAAGATGATAGCGGGGTTATATTCATTAATGATAAAAGTAGAAATATTTGGGACCTCATGCATTATGTGTGCTCATGCATTTGGGGGATACCCATATTCCATCACGAGGGTACGGACGTGTACATCCAATGGCAGGACAATAATCATTATGTTTTGCATAGTGTTACTGTGACGGGTACTAGATCTAACGAGTGTTTAGCCTAAGGAGCTCCTAGAGTATGCTCGGCCGACATGGAAAGTAGCCCAGTGGTGTGCGAACTAACTGGTTGCATTTAACCCCAATAATGGGGTCACTTACTGAGTATTTTTTTTAAATACTCAAGTCATGTGCTACTACATTTTTTAGGTTAAGGCAAGACATTCTTGTACGGCTGACGACGACATCGCAACTTGAGACCATGACATAGGATAGTGGTATTTATTTTCTTAGACTTAGGCTAGAATAAGATGTTTTTAACTTAAACGCTTGTTTAGATTATTTCGGGTCTTTTGTGTGTTGTTTTAAAGATATTTTGGAAACATGTAAGTCCATGACTGTGTTTTAAGATAAAGGATATGTTTTATGGAATTTAAATGAAATCTACAGCATTCAATGTTTATGATATGTATACAGTAGCAACCTTAAATTAAGTAGAAAATTTCGAGTCGTTACATCGAGAGTGAAATAAAATAGCCTATCAGTTGACATTATCAACAGTGTGATTCGAATGTGGCACATGGAGCATCCTCCATCATCACTTTCTTAAACGTCCATTTATCTTAACATCGAGAGTTCGGTATGTTTTATTTTCCTAAAAAACCCTATGTGAATGATATCACCTTAAAGTCGACATGAACCATTATAAGAACGTAGCATATATATTTTAGAACATCGTATTAAACAATTTTACAATTTTACCCTTCAAACTAAATAATTATTTTACTCATGGTCCGAGAATTTCCATAGTAAATTACCAAAAAGCCCCTCTACATTTTCCAAATCCATGCCACGTGTCTCCGGGAACACCACGTAAAAAAACGCCCACCCTACCATTGCAATGCCGGCGTAGAGGAAGAACGCGCCACCAATTGTAATTGCACGATACAGGGACAAAAACGTCATTGTCACGACTGCGCCCGATAACCTATTCATGACAAGCCCCACGCTCACACCTCGAGCGCGTAGCTTCAATGGGAAAAACTCCGAGCTGACGTAGCACATGGGTCCCATTCCAATTGAGTAAAACGCCACGTCGGATAACACCATTGCACTGCACAGCCCCACCGTCCACGTCATTCGCTCGTCTGACTGTTCGATAATCGTGAGCGTCGTCCCTAAAATAATTAGCGAAATTGTTTTGCCGGCGATGCTCGTCAGAATCAACGGCCGCCGTCCGATCCGGTCGAACAAGAAGGTGGCGATTAAGACAGAGAGTGTCTTCGTCAACCCAACAGCCGCCGTGGCGAGAAGCTTGTGGTCGGAGGACGAGATTCCGGCCTTCTCGAAGATTCTGGGACTGTACAAAACGACGGCGTCCATGCCAGTGGATTCCAGGAAGAAATGGAGACCAACGACGGTTATCATGATGTGGCGGACAGCCGCCGTCGGGTGGAGGAAGAGCTCCTTCCAAACGCCGCTGCCGTGGTTGCTCTGTTTTGGGATTTGAACGACGTCGTCATCACAACTCGCCGGAATTCCGACAACTTTTTTTATGTCGGCAAGGCGCTGTAGAGATTCTTCAATGGAATCTGAGGTTCTGATGAGGACTTGCTTGGCTTCACCGACACGGCCTTGTAAAATCAACCACCGGGGAGATTCCGGCATTATGAGAATCGCGACGGCAGCCAAGAACACCGACGGAATTAACCCGATTCCGAGCATAAATCGCCACCCCAGATGAACAGGGAGCTTGGAGAATGCGTAATTCGAAACGTATCCCAATAAAATTCCGAAATTAACGAACACCTGTAACAATCGACAAAAATGGCTTCAAAATAATGAAATCTAGATTGAAAAAAACAGATGATTCAGAGTAGAAACCTCCGGGAAAGTGGAGAAGCAGCCGCGAGAGGATGCTGGAGAAACCTCGACGGTGTAGACAGAGGCAATCAACGGGGCAAATCCCATGCCGGCGCCGGCGAAGAATCTTCCAAACATCAGAAAGGCGTAATTTGGGGCAAACCCCATGAGAACAGCTCCGACGAAGAGGAACCCAGAAGCCCCTACAATGGTGTACCGGCGGCCGATCCAATCGGAGGTTCTGCCAGCGGCGGCGGCACCGACAATTGCATAGAGGTTAATAACTCCGACAAGGACCTCCACTTGAACATCAGAGATCTTGAAATCGTCTTTAATGAATATTACAGCTCCACTCATTACACCTATATCTGTTTGAACCAGCAGAAATTTGCAGAAATAAAGAAGATGAAAATGGAAACGAACACAAAGCGATGAAAATGGAAGCTAAATTTCTGACCATAACCAACCAAAACGGAAGCCATGGAAGCGATGACTGCACAGAGTAAAGCAAAGTAGTTTCTTCTGGGCTTGTGGGGACGACGGAGTGGTTTAATTAAGGGACTCTGGAGGCCGGAAGTTGCAGAAATCTCATCATTCCGGCCGCCCATTCTCGGTGGCGAAATGAATTGTTCAGTGCGAAGGCCGATGTCTGAGTACTAAACAGACCTTCAGCTTTGCCGATGCCAATAGAGCCTATAAAAACTGTGGACCCCACTCCCCCGCGCATTTAATTCAGTATATTATTGTTCAAGAAAATGTATATTTTTAGAACAATTGATGTCGAATTTATTTTTAATTTTTAAAAAATATATTTTTGTTATATATATATATATATATATATATTTTTTTTTTTTTCATACTTATTTATTTATTTATTTATTTTATAACAACTTTTAAAAATAATTTTTACCTAATTTTTCAAATCATTACCTTGCCAATTTTAATTTAATATTTAAAAATAAATAAATTCATGCAAATTAACATTTTATTTTAATTAAAAATAAATTTATTTTATAATAAGAGTTATTTGAGTTGAAAAAATTAATAATTGGGTTTCAAAACAACTCAATCCCACTATTTAAACTACCTTTTCAATTTTTTTTTAATACATTTTATAATTTATTAATTAAAAAGGAAATGCATAAAAAAGATATTAGATTTAATTTGTAAACCTTAATTTTATAAATATTTAATATATTAACAATCTAAATAATATAAATAAAAATATAATTTATAGTTTATTGATACTAACCTAATAGCATATCTCAATTAATGTCAATTATTGATATTAAGATTGGTAGAAAATAATAAATTTTTTGAAATTATTATGTACATAATTTCAATGTGGTCCTACGTACACCGTCACCTGCTCCCTAAAATTCAAAAGACCCACGTGATTAATTACTCACGACTAATTTCATTAAAATTATGGAATTGGTAGAAATTTCTCTTGATTTGAATTATAATCTTTGTCTCTGGTTAACGAAACATTATATTATATTTTTATTTATCAAATATTATTGGATGTGTTTTAAGTAAATTATATAAAAAAAAATACAAATTATACCCTAAAAAGACTCTTTGAAATATTTTTTTTAAGTAATTATATGAATAGTTAATCAGACTAATTCAAACTACACCATCTAAACTATAAATGTTAAATTGAGTTTTTTTTTCTGTATTTTTAGAAAATTGAAAATTTAGCTCGATTTGCAGGCTGATTTTTTATTTATTTTTTATTTTTTTATTATCCGTTCAGCCAACCCGAAAATAGGGTTACAACCTAGCAATATCCTACCTTTTCTTTAAGAAAATTTAAAATATTAAACTTTATAATAGATAGGAATGATTTAATGTTTTAATTTATGATATTTTAATTATTAATATAATAGATATTATGAGTAATTATAATTTTTTAAAATAATTAAAAAATCCAACAATTAAATCCATAACATTATTAGTTTAAAAGTAGTGTTTTGATTTTTTAATTTTTTAAACAATATTTGTGTTTTTTATTTGTTAGTCAAATATATATTTGTGTTCATTTGTTTTTGGTTCTATTGAGTTATTCCGCAAGGTCGACTCGAATAACTTGACCTTGAGTAGAGTCGGTGGGCCTAACGTCTTCGTCCTCGCTAGCACTCCGCTCGGTATCGGCTCTGATACCATTTATAACAGATTAAGTCCACCGCTAGCATATATTATCTGCTTTGACTCATTACATACCGTCGTCAGTCTCACAATTTTAAAACGCGTTTATTAGGGAGAGGTTTACACACTTTTGTTTCCCTCTCCAACTAATGTGGGATCTCACATATTGTCATTCCAACTTTTGAATGACTACATTCGAGTACGAGTGAAATCCCGTATAATGTTATATGAACCTGTCACAATATCTCACGCTCAAATGTGTGAATAAATATGAAATTATTATTACTCAAAGAGAATTATACAGAGACAACTGAAATAATGAACTGGTGTACTGTTGCTTGTGCTTTACTGAGCCGATTGCTTCTAAATAAATCCTATAAATAACCCCTACAAAGACTCTACTGAAATAAACTATTAAGGTTGACTGCTAATAAAGATGAATAGCTTAACAGGTGACTAATTCCATCTAATAATAAGTTGCACTAATTTTGACACCCTCCCTTAGTGCAAGCTTATTTCTCAATAACTTCAACAGTTTTATGAAAAAATTCAACTTGGAGCAACCGTATGTCTGTCTGCCTATGGACTTCCATTGTCTCATTGGATCCTTGACTAGGGACATATATGGCCCTCAACAATTTGATATACCTGACTGCATCAAATTTTCTGATCTAAGTGCCACACTCGTTCACAGGTTGCCATACAAAGGTATCACATACCACCCGCTTTCTCTTTTCAAGGGGACCTGTGCAAATGGGAGCAAGAGTGGCGAGAAACAATCCCAAGTTCACGTAAAGTCCACCCAAATTATACAAAGCATCTATAATCACAGTGAACATCAGCATAATCTGGTTTTATGAGTATGCCCTCTTCTAAAGCCTTAACAATAGCCCTATATTCCCCTACTCCGAATAAAGCACTCCCCAGCAATTTCAAAGCTCTAAAATGGGTAGGACAAAGAATCTCTGCCGCCTCCAATACCAACAAAAACTCTTCCTTTGCCTCTTTGTATTTTCCAAGAACATACAAGTAGTTCCTAGCTCTAAAAAGCGGCCTCACGTTAGTAGGTTGCAGCTCACAAGCCCTCTTGAAGCTAACAAGAGCCTCCTTGAAGAGTTGGTGTTCATATAAAACCCTACCAATTGTCATATGCCCATCAAAAGCCTCCTCTCTGGACCGCGCTCGATTTGCTCGGGTTCTCAAAACCCCCAATTCCTTGAGAACCGAAGCATAGTCATGGCCGGACTCTTCCCAGAAAACCCTCTTCTCAGAAAGCTCCGAAGACGTCCCCAATTCTCTCAACCAGCTTGCATAGAATAGGCATTGAAATTGTCCGCCCCTTTCCTATGAATTTCCTCACATATTAAGAGGTTCAAAGTATCAAATTTCTCACAAGATAAATTCGAATACTTACCGACTCTCAAAATCCTTCCTCAGTTTTAATTGTATAACCTCTCCTCAACAAATGCTAACGTGCCAGGAACTCCTTCAACATTGCCAAATATGTCATTCACTACCAGAACTAGATCACAAAATAGCATAATAAAGAACAACAGACCCAGAAAATTAATATTGGAAACCTTCTTAGTTCTTCTCACAACCTTCTTACTCTCATTCTTTTTACTCCTAGCCGGAGGAGGAGGCTGACACATACCACTGCCACTCAACTGTTGTCTCAGGCCTGCATTCTCAGTCATCACATATGATATCTTACTATTCAATTCAGCAATGGTTGAATGCATACTTCTCAATTTATCCTCAAACTCCTCCACATAATGCTTTTTCCTCTGTCGGGAAAGTTGCGCACTCTCTCTATTCCTCATCAACCTCGCCTTCCTCTTCTCTTCATCCTCATTTAGAGAACAGGAACTCAATTGGGGATTGATACTTTCTAATCTCAAATCCGGGTTTCCTTCATCCAGGTCTTTCTTCCTCTTCGTCATGCAAATTTTTCCTATTTCCTCTGATTTAATCTTCTGATCGACAATGACATCGTAATACTCTGCATTAGAAGATGGGCAATTCATTCCCTCAAAGACGCCAGAATCGAAATTTTCAGAACTTGAGTCGTGATACGACATTGGCTCGCTTGAGAATTCATGATCACTACCACCGCCACCATGCTATGGGGAAGGACAATTGACAATCCTCAGACTCTTTGAGTCCCATCCACCAGAATGGATCGAAAAACACTCACTACCTGCGATTCTTAATACAGAAGATTGATAGTTTAGAAACTCACCTTCATTAGGGGACTGCTTGCATGAAACCGCAGAGCTTTCGGATCCTGGAGAGCATGCAAAGCTGTAAGCATGAACAGCAGCACCCCCAGAAGCTTCTTGGTCAGCCTGCAAGTCCAACAAATTGGTAGTTTGATCCAAATCTTCGGAGATGAGGAAATCGTCAGCCTCAAAGGAAAGGGAAGGACCGTCAAGATCGCCAAAGGTTAGCTCGAAATCATCATTTTCGTCGAATCCCAAATCCAAGGCCATGAAATAAACAGAAGGGTCACCAGGGGCGGCATAATTGACATCATCATCTGTAAAAACATCATCTTGATGTACAACGTTTGTTGGCTGGTCAAGAACCTCAGTGGTTAAGAAGTATTCCCAAATTGGATCGGAAGAATTTTTACTTTCATGTACAGCATTTGTTTCGAATTCTTGCATTTTGACTCGGTAATTTGGCTTAATATGGATTGGCTTTCCACAACGATGACACACCACTTTCACCTGATCATCTCGTTTAAAATGGCCAGATTTTTCACACCTGTAGCAAGCTTTAAATGACTTCTTTGATGACTCCTCACTTTTGAACCGATTCCCATTGGTTGATGAAGGCTTTGAAGGATAATTTTGACTCCTTTGATCTTTGACATACAACACATCTTCTGACTTTGGGAAAACTCGTTGGTGATAGAAGATTCTCCTTCTATTGAGGAAACAAAAGGCATAAATTATTTTCGTAATCCACAAATAAGATAACGCCGTAATCGAGGATCACTCACTAGCTCTCAGCATCTAATTCTAAAACTTCAGAACATAGATTTTTTACTTTCAAGAAATATTCTTCAATAGAAAAATTACCTTGAGTTACCACAGCCAGTTCATTCTCTACAAATTGCAATCGAGTTGTATTTTTCTTAGTGAACAACTTTTTGAAGGGTTTCCCACACTTGCTTTGGTGACTTTAAATTACGAACATGATCAATATATTTCTTGCTAATAAGAGTTCGCAAGGTAAATAAGACTTTTCCATATTTGATCTTCCATTTTCCTACACTTGCTTGGGTGACTTTAAATCACGAACATGATCAATATATTCCTTGCTAATAAGAGTTCGCGAGGTAAATAAACTTTTCCACATTTGATCTTCCATTTTCGGCGTAATTCAGCATTCTGTGGAGTGTCCGCTGGCATGTCTGTGATCCTCTTCAATTAAATCTCACAAATCTTGTTCCTGTAGATAAGCTTCCATACATAACTTCCAATAATTGTAATTATAGCCAACCAGCTTTTCCATAGCTACACCCATAGAAGCACTTCCACCATTCATCTCGTTGAGCAATAATTTCAACCGTATCAACCTGACTCTGATACCAACTGTAACAATATCTCACGCTCAAAGGTGTGAATAAATATGAAATTATTATTACTCAAAGAGAATAATATAGAGACAACTGAAATAATGAACAGCTTTGATGTGCTTGTGTTTTACTAAGACGAGAGCTCCTGTTTAAAAGGAAATAAATCCTATAAATAGCTACTACGAAGACTCTATTGAAATAAACTATTCACATTGTGTTGCACTAATTTTGACACCGTTAGGAGCAGATATTATTTGCTTTTATTCATTACATACCGGAGAGGTTTGCACACATTTGTTTAACTACATTCAAGTACGGTTGAAATCCCTTATAACCTTATATGAACCGTCGGTTGGATGATGAAAGTCCCACATCGGCTAATTTAGAGAATGATCATAGGTTTACAAGTGAGGAATACTAACTCCATTGCTATGAGACCTTTTGGGAAGCCCAAATTAAAGGAAGCCCAAAGCAAAGCCATGAGAGCTTAGGGTCGAAGTGGACAATATCATACCGACCTAACTTAGACCCAAATTTCTCATTGATCATAGAGTGGTGAGGGTGGGTGTTTCGTCTTTGTATCCATCCAGCGGAAGAACTGAATTCAACTCTGGTCTTCGAATTTCACTTTCAGTAGTCCACTGAAAGGTTTGGAGATTGGAAGCCATGGAGAGCAGTGCTCGGAGGCGGATCAATTTGATTCATCGTCACCTTCTTTCGCCGCCATGTGAGTTCAACAACGCTCTTAATCCGGTTAGCATCTCTTCACTCTTACAATCTCTTTTCCTTCAATATTCAAGCTGTTTTACAGAGGCGAGACATTCTTCTTTTTTTCTTTTTTTTTTGCGATCTTGATGATATTGTAAGTGTATTTTAGGCGCCAACGAATAGTGGAAACCAATTGGAAATTGGTGTGGCTGAGCCTGTGATTGTTGGAGGTATGGTGCTGGATATTCACGCCATACCATCCATTTCCGCCGTTCCGAGGTCAACTACGCCCGGAAAGGTAATTTACTAATTGCTATTTAAATATGAATTTTTTCAAAGTTGGGGAAATCATTTGTGGAGCTTGGAATAATGTGGCTGTTTGTTGTAGAATATTATCGATATGAGAAGGAAATTGCACCAGCCTATTTTGAATTGGTATATAATTTTTATTAGGGACATACAGATTTTGAATTGTTATCCAACTATTGTAGACCTCTTAAGCTATAATGCTTGAAAGTTTTTAACATTAATTATTGAGGGATCATTAGGTTCCCCTAGAAGAAGCTGGAACTAATGGTTGCATAAATCTTGTGCTCGTTGAGTTTCACTTTCTCTTATTGTTCTATAACTAAGGACTCAAACTACTGGAAAATCTGGCAAATGGATTTATAGATGAAACATATCCTTTATTTTAAAATGTTTAACACGCTCGATTTTCGAAGTACGAAATATTAGAAATGAATAGAGTTTGTGTTTTATTGTCTTTCTTAGTAATTATATCTTTAGCATCGTTTATGATATACTTAATTTTAGCTTCAGTAGGTAACTTCATCTGAAAATTCCGTTTGAAAGATTTAGAGAAAATACTCACAACTATGATATGGATGAAAGTGCAACGACAAATGTATCCATTTTTGGGTTCAGTCCAGTAAGTAAGATGGCACCGTGACTACCATAAATCCTCATTTTCATTGGCTTGTTGGTATTTGGTGTTTTTGTTTTCTGGCCAGTGTTCTATATTTTTACAATAAGTTGAGCTCATTGGTCATCTGTATTGTCATAATGACAATATTTTCTTACTGAATCTATTGTTACTTCTATATTTCCACTCTTACCTTTGAGAATTTGCCTTTTCAGATCAACTATATATTAGGAGGCGTAGCGCGGAATGTTGCTGAATGCATGTCAAAGCTTGGGAGCACCCCTTTTATGATTAGTGTGGTGGGACATGACATGGCAGGTTCTTCTCTGATCTTGTATCGTTTTGTTTTTGTACGTCTACTGTGGCATGTGACATTCTAGAGTGGCAGATTGGTTTTTTTCACATTCATGTCTTTCTTGGTTCAATGTAACTCAGATGGATTCACAGTTCATTATTTATGGTCTCCTCCCTCGATTTTTGGAAAATATTTTTTATACATTTTACAAAGAAAAAAGATGTTTTACTTTCTCTTTTTTCTAACTCTTTTTTCCCCTGAAATAGGGAATCTCTTGTTTGAGAATTGGAGATTGGCAGGGTTATCAACAGAGGGTAAATCTTTCTATCCATATAATTGCCATCTATACTAGCTAGTATCAGTTAATGAAATATGGTACTTCATTTTTTGTTGTTCCAATGGAAATTTTCTTCTATTCTGGTGTTCATCATCTGTGGTATTATCCACTACTGTTGTTTAGCGTTCCAGCGTAAATGGTTTTTTGGACCATTCTAAGTATTTTAAACCTTAAATAGAATCTACCTCAAGTTCTGACGAAATATAACAATTTTTATTTCACTTTTGAATTGACTGTTTTTAGAATGTCCCCATAACAATCACTACAAAAAATCTGTAGTTGATTGTGCTTTGGATTGTGAATCATTCAGAAGTTACAATCTAGATTTGGTTGTTCCTTTTGAGCAATTTATTAAGGATAAATCAGCTGCTAGAACTTAGTAATGTGGTGCAAGTTACATAAACAGCCTAACTAGCAATCTGTTTTTAGATCTTTTCTTGAAATGAACTCTTGCATAGGATATCACTGCCGCTGAGTGAATTTTACAATTTCCTAGCAATGAATCATATTTATCCTTCTGACTTCCTTATCTTCGAATCCATGATGGAAGTTAATGAAGTGAAAGCAAAAGTATCAAACTAGGTTAAAAGAAAATTATTACTTGGTTATTAAACATATACTTGGTGAAGATAGAAATGATATACTTTCTAGAACAATTTCATGTTTGAATAGGCATTCGGAAGCACCAAGACATCAGCACTGCTGTTGTGTGTGCCGTAGTTGATGTCCATGGAGAATTGGCAGCTGCTGTGGCAAGTGTGGAAGCTATTGTAAGTGGATGTTTATAAATAGATTTATATTATTACAAGGATTTAGTATTGTGAATCTTGTATAAGATTGATGGTAGTACCACAAGGAACTGAGAACGGCATTACACAGGAAAAATTTCTCACACCTGATTGGATTGAGAAATTCAAGTGCAATATTCGTGCTGCACCAGTGGTTATGGTTGATGCAAATCTAAGTCCACATGCTCTGAAAGTCTCTTGCCAAAGTACTACTCTTTTTCTTTATAGCTTCCTCTGCTTGTCTTTATTGGTCTGTGTTAACGATCTCTGTATATCTTTTCCTGCATCTTTTTCTTAGTTGCTGCCGAGTATGATACTCCAGTGTGGTTTGAGCCTGTGTCAGTTGCTAAATCAAGAAGGGTTGCTTCAGTTGTCAAGTATGTGAGTTCACATCTCCTCATGCAAATATTTTCTCTTAAAGTTTGAGAGTTTTTCACTTGCGAGAAATTTTTTATTTGTCATTTCTTTTCTTACTGAGGTGGTTCGATTTCCCTGTTTTTTATTTTTTATTTTTTCCGAATGAAAATGGCGATGAAAAAATTCTGAGGTGGTTTTGCATTGGAATTGTAACAAAATTCTGACTTGCCTGCTCATATTTGGAGATCAATTGAACTTTAGTTCAGTTTGTCTAAAAGTTTATGAAAAACAGGAAAGAATAAACGATATTCACAGGTAAATCAATATAGCTTCCTTGTCTTTCGTTCGTTTTCAGGAAAAAAAAGATCTGAAAGTTGGATCTGCCAGTAAATATTATATATATTTGTCATCAGGGGGATCAGTAGATTCTTAGTCTATTTGCCTTTCCTCTGTCTACAACTTCATTAACATCATGTTCGCATTGTATGAGTTTCTGATGCTTCTTGCAACAATATTTACTTGCCATATTGTTTAATCTAGAGATTTAGCACCTGATCGTATCTCACATTTGAATTTTTTTTTTTTCCTAATTTACAGCCATTTGATTTTCTACATTTTCTTTAATCATAGCTTCTCATTTTTGCAGATAAGTTTCACCTCCCCTAATGAAGATGAACTTATTGCCATGGCCAATGCCCTATCTGGTCAAGATTTGTTTTCTCCTATCAAACGAGATAATACCATTACTACTTGTTCAATTGAATCTTTTTTCGAACAACTGAAATCTGCTGTATGGGTTTTGCTTGAGAAAGGTGTCAAGGTCGTCATTCTGACCGTTGGTTCTCGTGGGGTATTCGTCTGTTCTAAAGGCTGCCCAAGCTTCGTGAAAAAAATTTCAAAAGAAATCAACAATTATGGATCCAGCAGCCAACTATTTAGAACCTTAGCTACGAGTTGTCCACCAAACATGTTCTCTGTTTCTCCTGAAACAGAGAAAAACTCTGTTCTTTTTGCAATGCACTTCCCTGCCCTTCCTGCATCAGTAGTGAGGCTTACAGGCTGCGGAGATTGCTTGGTTGGGGGTATGCTTGCTTCCATTTGCGCTGGCTTAAATATCTACCAAAGTACAGCCATTGGAATTGCAGCTGCCAAAGCTGCTGTCGAGACCGAAAACAACGTTCCCCATGAATTTCATTCAAACGAAATTGCAGGTACTAGTGTCACTTCACCTTTTGTCAAACGATTTACTATACTAATTTGGTTTATTTAGTTTAGGGTTCATCTGATTACAACCATGCAGTTGAGAAATGTATCTCCAAAACATTAGTTGGTGCATAGAACTTACTGAGACCTTAAATCTTATCAACCTTTACTTTTGATACTTTTGAAATAAAAGAGCTCAAATGTAAGATCCCACATCTGTTGAAGAGGGGAACGAAACATTCCTTGTAAGGGTGTGGAAACCTCTTCCTAGTAGATGCATTTTAAAAACCTTGAGGGGAAGCTCAGAAGTGAAAGCTCAGAAGTGAAAGCTCAAAGAGGACAATATTTGCTAGTAGTGAGCTTGGGCTGTTACAAATGGTATCAAAGTCATACACCAGGCGGTGTGCGAGCGAGGACACTAGGCTCCAAAGGGGGGTAGATTGTGAGATCCCCCCTCGATTGGAGAGGGGAACGAAACATTCCTTGTAACGGTGTGGAAACCTCTTCCTTGTAGATGCGTTTTAAAAATCTTGAGGAAAATCTCAAAGATGACAGTATCGGCTAGCGGTGGGCTTGAGCTATTACACGAAAGAAGTTAGTTTTTTTTTTTTTTTGGAAAATCAAACTAGCCTGTCTATCTCACCTTCTTTTCGTAATGCAGATGATGCCAGGTTAGTTTACATAGCAGGCAGAATTGTGTTCCATGGCCCCATGCCCTGAAACATTTGGACTTCAACACAAACACTGTAAACTTTAAATACCATGGTTTTGTCTTCACTTGTGAGGGTCGTAGCTGTGATAATGGTTTTCCATTACAAATGAGTTCACAATTTATTTGATCAAATGGAGAACAATACTGGAGTTTAGCCAAAATAGCCTTTATAATTTGGGTTATTTTTTTTTTATTCATTTACTAAACTTAATAGGTCTTTTTAGTTTAACTACAAACTTGGGGAATTCGAACTTTCGACCGTCGTTAAAAATACATGATTTATGTCGGCTGAGTCAATGTTTATGTTGGTTTAAACTAGTTTCTAAATTTTATTATGTAACATCAACTTAAATATAGTTTGATGGGCTCTGGAAAACTTTAGTATATAACAATTTAGCAATGTAGTTAAATTTCTAGCGATTTAGTCCTTAAACTTTCATATGTAATGTAAATTTATAATTTTCGTTTTCATATCTATGGATACACGTAGTATTATTGAGTCTTGAATCATGTCATGAGATGTTTATGCAACTGGAATGTACTTTCATGTCATGTAATGTAAGAAACGTATATGCGATGTTAGCACTGTTTATGTAATGTCATGTTAGATATGTTAAGGGATCTCGTGCATATATGTATGTCACGTGCATCGGGATTCTCCCCCTTTATGATACGAAAGAATGAATTACGATATTTATGTTCACCATGATATCATGTGGGTCCTTTTCTGTTCTGTAGTGTTCGGCGACTGTATTAGAAATTTTGTTACCCGTTTATATAAAATTTCATAGTATGAGATAAATCTGTGTAATTTTAAATTATTAAAACAAAATTGTTATAAATTTTAAACGACTAAAATTTTACCATTTTAAATTTTAAATATTAAAAATTAAATTTTAAAATCGAGGAGCCCACATGTTCTTTGATATGGCAGCTGGAGTATAAAGGCGAACACAACACAGACAAACCTCCGTAGCTATGAAGCTTCTAAAGTTACTGTTTTGTATAACTTCTTCTTCTTGTTCATCTGCCCAATGAAACCCTGACCTTGATTCAACCTACTGCCCGCTCTTTCAGTTTGGCAGTATTATATGCAAATGAAGCATCTGAAACATGGGTTACTATGCCATGTCCAAGCCATCAAATCCGGGTTTACGCCCACCATTTTCACGTCGAATCAACTCATAAGCTTGTATGCGAAACATGGTCTTCTTGGCGATGCCCACAAAGTGTTCGACGAAATGCCTGAACGGAATGTCTTCTCATGGAATGCGATAATTGCAGCGTATATCAAGTCTCAGAACTTGAGAAAAGCGCGGGAATTATTTGACTCCGCTCATTATAGAGATTTGGTTACTTACAACTCAATGTTGTCTGGTTATGTTAGCTCTGATGGGTATGAGGCTCAAGCACTTGGGCTTTTTGTGGAAATGCAAACAGCCTCTGATATGATTAGACTTGATGAGTTTAGTCTTACAATCATGCTTAATTTAACTGCTAAGTTATGTGTGCTTTCTTATGGAAAACAGTTACATACCTTTATGTTGAAGACTGCTAATGATTTAAGCGTTTTTGCTGCTAGTTCCTTAATTGATATGTACTCTAAGTGTGGATGTTTTAAAGAAGCTTGTAGAGTTTATGATGGATGTGGTGAGGTTATTGATTTGGTCTCTAGAAATGCCATGGTAGCAGCTTGTTGTAGAGCAGGGGAGATAGATTTGGCTGTGGATCTTTTCTCGAGGGAACGGGATCGAAATGATGTTGTAGCATGGAACACGATGATATCAGGTTTTGTTCAGAACGGTTACGACGAAGAGTCATTAAAGTTATTCGTTAATATGGCAGATGAAAATGTTAGGTGGAATGAACACACTTTTGCAAGTGTCTTGAGTGCTTGCTCCAATCTAAAGAGCTTGAAGCTTGGAAAGGAAATACATGCTTATGTTTTGAAGAATGGGCTGATTGTTAATCCCTTCATTGGCAGTGGCCTTGTTGATGTATACTGCAAGTGCAATAACATGAGGTATGCCGAGTCGGTTCATTCAGAATTGACGACGCGAAATGTATACTCGATCACTTCAATGATTGTTGGCTATTCTTCTCAAGGTAACATGGTAGAAGCCAGAAAGCTTTTTGATTCCTTGGATGAAAAGAATTCTGTCGTGTGGACTGCTTTATTTATTGAATATGTCAAATCACAGCAATTTGAAGCAGTTTTTGAACTTTTAAGTGAATATAGGAAGGAGGCAGCTGTTCTTGATGTGCTGATTCTTGTCAGCATAATTGGTGCTTGTGCTAGACAAGCTGCTCTGGCTCCTGGGAAGCAGATACACGGTTACATGCTCCGAGCAGGCATCGAATTCAAAGTGAAACTAGCCAGTTCATTGGTTGATATGTACTCAAAATGTGGAAGTATCATTTATGCAGAAAGAATTTTCAGAGAAGTTCTTGACAAGGATTCTATTCTTTACAACATTATGATAGCTGGCTATGCTCACCATGGGTGGGAAAATGAAGCAGTTCATCTTTTCAAGGAAATGATTGAAAACGATTTCGAACCAGATGCAATCACTTTCATTGCACTACTTTCTGCGTGTCGACACAGCGGTTTAGTCGAACTAGGTGAGCGTTTTTTCGACTCTATGACTAATGATTACAATATCAGTCCCGAAATCGATCATTATGCTTGTATGATCGATTTGTACGGAAGGGCTAATGAACTAAATAAGGCATTGGCATTCATGAAAAGGATTCCCATAGAGTTGGATGCTGTCATATGGGGAGCATTTCTAAATGCTTGTAGGATCAATGGGAATACTGAACTTGCTAGAGAAGCAGAAGACGAACTGTTGATGATCGAAGGAGAAAACGGCGCTCGATACGTGCAGTTAGCGAATGTTTATGCTGCAGAAGGGAATTGGGAGGAGATGGGACGAATAAGGAAGAAGATGAAAGGAAAGGATGTTAAGAAGAATGCTGGTTTTAGTTGGGTTTTTGTGGAAAATAAGTTTCATGTGTTCATTTCTGGTGATAGGTTTCACTTACAAAATGAGGCTATATATTCAACCTTAGCCTCCTTGACTGATGAGTTGCTTGCAGTAGAGGAAGCATTTTGTTAATATCAAACTTCAGCTATTAGTGCTATACATCTGCCTTTTTTCTCGAGGTATTTCTTTGAACAAAACTCTCTTTTTTCTATGAAACTGTGTAGTAAACTCATGCTTTAGTTAAATTTATGATATTGGTTCTTAAGTTAGTTCATAGGTGAAAGATCAATTGACTTACCAAAGTTGGAAGCGTTTTTTTTTTCATATATGATCATTTTATGTGATTGTTTTTCGGGTTACTGTCTGAATCTAACTGCTCAAGCCTACTTCTAGTAGATATTGTCCTTTTTAGGTTTTTCCTTTCGAGTTTTCCCTCAAGGTTTTTAAAATGTGTCGGCTAAGGAGAGGTTGTTCTTCTCTACAACTGATGTGGGATTTCATAATTCACTCCCTTCAGAGCCTAGCGTTCTCGCTGGCACTCGTTCCCGTCTCTAATCGATGTGGGACCCCTTAATCACCCCTCCTTTGGTGCCCAACGTCCTCGCTGGCATATCGCCTGGTGTCCACCTCCCTTTGGGATTTAGCCTCCTCGCTAACATATCGTACGATGTTTGGCTCTGATACCGTTTATAACAGTCCAAGCCTAGCGCTAGTAGATATTGTCCTCTTTGGGTTTTTCCTTTCGGACTTTTTCTCAAGGTTTTTAAAACTCATATGTTAGGGAGAGGTTTTCACACCCTTATAAAGAATGCTCCGTTCCTCTCTCCAACCGATGTGGGATCTCATAATCCACCCCCTTCGGGCCCAGTGTCCTCGCTGGCACTCGTTCCCGTCTCCAATTGATGTGGATCCCCCTAATCACCCCTCGTTCAGGGCCCAACGTCCTCGCTGGCACATAGAATACTACAGGGGGATGCGACCAGTCGTCAACTCCTCCTACCTAGATTTTGTATGACCATTCAGAGAAATCACGTATAGGCCTGCCAGACCTGAATCGCCTCAAAATGTACTTAAGGGGATGCTACTAGTTGTCAAATTCTTCCGGCTTGAAAAGTTATATGCTATTTAAGTCGTTGTGTTGTTTTTTGCTTGCATGTCATACAACATTGTTTTCAATCTCTCTTTCTAAGATGATGTGGTCCCATTTTTTAAAACTTTTCTCAAATCGGGGTCAGAGGCTTGAGCATACGTTGTTCAGTTATAGACCTAAGTTAGCTTTCACTCAAAATGAGTATAGTAAAAAAGAAAGCCACCCAAAAAATCTCACCTTTAAATTCAAAACATGATTAATATGCATTTTTCAGCCACCTAGCTTGAAAATTCCACCGTTTGTGTTCCTTCATAATCCCCCTTCATCAATTAATTATACCCTAAACGATCTAAACCAATACTAATCTATGAATCTCTGCTAGCCTCCGTAACTCTACTAAGTCAACTCTGTAGAAGCAGCAGACTTTCAGTTCCTCTGAATCCCAAATCGACCCAAATTTCATAGCACCGATCTGGTGCCTTTTCTTCTTCAGACACTCTTAAGATTTCGCTGTTTATGAGTCTCAAAATCCTCTGTTCTTGAGTTTAGCTTTCAATTAACGTTAATCGCCATTTTTGTCCATCTGGGTCCCTCTGAAACTTTCGATTTGTGCTGAGCGGGAAGCCATGAATGTTCGCAGAGACGGGGCGTTGATGAGAAACTCCTCGCAAGGATCCATTTTCTGCAAATCGAAGGTCGGGACTGCCATATCTATCGGCGTCCTTCTTGGATTCGTTTTTGCGTTCTTGTTCCCTGCTGGGATCTTCAAATCGAGCGCTCTCTCAGTTCGTGATTCTCGCTCCGTCAAATTCATAACCCAGGTTTTTGTTTACACGTGCCCTGTTTTCTTTCCCTCTCATTACGCTTCTCGATTTGAGCCTCTTGTTGAATGTTCATGTGTGCTTCATTCTGTAATTGTTTTGCTTTATTTGATGAACCATCATATGCTAAAATCAATGATTCTTTTGGGATGATAACCAGATTATTCGAATGTGTTAATAAGTCTATTATGCTTCTCTGGTTCTCTGGTGTTCATAATTATGAATTCATATGCTAATGCTATAGATTCTGATACCATGAGTTTGTTGTAGAATTCTAGGCAATATTGACATGATCTAGTAGTAATTTGATAAACTGGTTGTGCACTAGGCCGATTCGAATTCGTGCGATTCATCTGAACGGATCGACATGTTAAAATCCGAGTTTATATCAGCATCTGAGAAGAATGCTCAGCTGGAAAAACAGATCAGGGAATTAACGGAGAAGCTTAAGTTGGCTGAGCAAGGTAAAGATCATGCACAGAAGCAAGTTCTTGCTTTAGGTAAACAGTCGAAAGCCGGGCCATTCGGAACGGTTAAAGCTGTAAGAACAAATCCACCAGTTATCCCTGATCAATCTGTCAATCTAAGATTAGCAAATATATTAGAGAAAGTTGCCGTTAATCGAGAGCTTATAGTCGCGGTAGCAAATTCAAATGTGAAGGTGATGTTGGAACTATGGTTTACTACCATCAAGAAAGCAGGAATACCTAATTATCTTGTGGTTGCTTTGGATGATGAAATTGTTCAATTCTGTAAAAAAAATGATGTTCCAGTTTATAAGAGAGACCCTGATGAAAAAGTTGATTCAATTGGAAGAACAGGAGGGAACCATGCCGTTTCCGGGACGAAATTCAGCATTTTGAGGGAGTTTCTGCAGTTAGGATATGGTGTTTTACTATCTGATGTCGATATTGTTTACTTGCAAAATCCTTTCGATCATCTTTATCGGGATTCAGATGTTGAATCCATGACCGATGGTCATGACAATGCAACTGCTTATGGATACAACCATGTCTTTGAGGAACCTTCAATGGGTTGGGCTCGATTCGCGCACACAATGCGTATCTGGGTTTATAACTCGGGCTTCTTCTATATTCGACCAACTATTCCTGCAATTGAGCTTTTAGATCGTGTGGCTAAACGTCTTTCTCAAGAACGTAATTCATGGGACCAGGCTGTTTTCAATGAGGAACTGTTTTTCCCTTCGCATTCGAACTACGAGGGGCTTTATGCTTCAAGAAGAACTATGGATTTCTATCTTTTTATGAATAGCAAGGTTCTATTCAAGACTGTAAGGAAGGATGATAATCTGAAAAAGTTGAAGCCAGTCATTGTTCATGTGAATTACCATCCCGATAAGTTTCCTCGAATGAAAGCCGTGGTCGACTTCTACGTCAACGGGAAGCAGGATGCTCTGAACCCGTTCCCTGACGGCTCGGATTGGTAAACTTCTTTATTTATGTTCTGCAATTCACAGCATATTTTAGTTGGACAAATCTTTGTTGGCTCCACAAGAGAGCCTGTTCTTTTCTAATCACAGTGATTATTGTTGGCTTCCACGTAGTTTTTCTTATGCTTTATTTGATAAAAGAAGGAAAAAGGAAAAGAATTACTCTTTAAAAGGTTTTTTCAGTGTGGCCACAGAATGAACAATGAATGATAGACTGTTATGGCTTACATTTTCTGTGGCTCAATTGGTTTTGGTTAGTTCCTTTACCAATGGTGTTGTTCATAGTTTCATGGAAGGTCTGAATCTTGATGAGCTCTTTTTGTTGCAGGGTCACTCGTTTAGCATATTGAAAATATTACAAGTTCTTAAGGAGGAAATATTATAAGGTTATGTATGGTAAAATGGATACTCTTTGGACATTTTAATTGCTACTTATATTATATCAGCTTCATCCAGGGGAGGGGAACGAACGAAGCATGTGGAAATTTTTTCCTAATAGATGTATTTTAGCATTCTTTATAAGGATGTGAAAATTTCTTCCTGATAGATGTATTTTAGCATTCCTTATAATAATATGGAAATTTCTCCCTAATAGACTATATTTTAGCATTCCTTATAAGGATATGAAAATTTCTCCCTTATAGACTTTAGCATTCCTTATAAGGATGTGGAAATTTCTCAGACGTATTTTAAAAGCCTTGAGAGAAAACTCACAGAAGACAATATATATTAGTAGTAGGTTTGAGCTAGGTAAATAGTATTAGAGCCAACATCGGGCGGAGTACCAGTAAGGATGTTGAGTCCTCTGTAGATTATGAGATCCCACGTTGGTTGTCTAGGGGAACAAAGCATATTCTTTAAAAATGGTATGTAAATCTCTGCAGGCGTTTTAAAAACCTTAGGGGAATCTCGAAAAGAAAAGTACAAAAGGAACCATATTTGGTGGCATTGAATTAATATTTAAAATGTAAATCAATTTTATTTATTATTATTTTAGTTTTTTTTATTTACACTAGATTTTAATTTGGTTTTATACATTCAAAAGATTCAAAAGATTCATTATATGCCCTTCGAGAAAATCTTTTAAAATATTAGCACTCCACAAATGGTCTAAAATGAAATTCTAAACGTGCCAATTTATCTGCATCAAACTCATAAATAAAACCATATTTTCATGATGGTACTATAAAATAGTACAGTTCTAGACAATCATCGTCAAAGAAAAGTGTAGAATTAAGATATGTTAAGGGAATATTCCCTACAACCCTTTTTTTCGGAGTTTTCCTATTAATGAATTGACTAGTTGTTACTAAGTCAAATAGTCCATACTACCGTAAAATAACCTTGATTGATTCCTATTGTACTCATCCACTATACTGAAATTCCTGAATCCGAAAACGGAGCCATTCATTTTAACGAATCTATAAGAATATGCTCAAGAGTTCCTCTTTTTGCTGATTGATAGAGGTATTCCTTTTGCTCGGTGAACAAGTCAGGTCAATATTGTTAACCGAGCATCCCTCCAGAGCCAGAGAATAGGGGCCGACCTCCAAAATTTTCATGAGCACCGACACAAATGAACAAGAGAGGATGACGTTTAACCATTGCCATTTTTCTCACCACTAATATGGGTAGAAAATAAATAAAATGAAGCGATGAAATTCTTTAGAAGAGCAAGGCAGTCAATCTGTCAAATGGAAGAGCGACAGAGTTTCCTTTCAAAGCTTCCATCTTTTAATTAACTGCCAAATTCTCAGACATTCTTTGCTTTTTTCTTCTCCTCTTCTTCCTCATTTCATTTCATTTTCTTGTTGGGATTTCTGATTCATCTCTGCTCTCTTCTCCTTCTCTTCCAATTTTCCGGTCTCCAGCGCTCTGTTTGGTCGGAAAAAAGAATGCTCCCCAAGGCTCTCAAGACTTCCACCTGTTCCACATGACTCAAATTTCCAAGGATACGACATCGAGAAGAAGCAAATACGAACTACTTTCAGTTGATTCACATCAATCTCAATACATCAATCGTAAGTCTCAACGTCTTCATTGTTTCTTCACTCACATGATGTCATGTCCCACATTGGTTGGGGAGGAGAACAAACCACCATTTATAAAGGTGTGGAAACCTTCCCCTACGTTTTAAAGCCTTAAGGGGAAGCCCGAAAGGGAAAGCCCAAAGAGGACAATATCTACTAGCGGTGGATCTGGGCCGTTACACATGATAACGGCTGCCTGCCACCATGGGAGCTAAAAGGGTCGAAAAGTTGGTCAATGAAGGAATGTCGACAACCGCTCCATCGCTTCTTTGCTGCCATTTTTTTGATCCAGGTGAGAGATTTCACCTCTTCTTGGCACAGAAGATCTTGCAGGCTCAATGTTTGTTTCTGTTAAGTTTGAACCTAATAGGCAGCTTAGTTCATATGCTTCCTCCTCTGTCTCTTCTTACTTTCATTACTACTTTTACCACAGCTCATCATGCTAAATTAAAAGGCATTGTATCATTAAAATGATAAAAACTCTCCAATCTTGTGATGATCACAAAATGTGAAACTACCAAAGATACGAACTCGAAATTACAAGGAATTAAATCATTATGATCCAACAATTCAGTAAATTTACATTCATAATAAAGAAAAAGAAGGGAGGCTCCAAAAACATACCTTATACTTTCAACTGATAGAAAAAGAGCAATCTGTCTTTTCAAGATAAATTAGATGAAATACATGCACAGAGATAAGTGTTTCAGTTTCCAGTCCAACTTCCATGGAAACCAATACTGCAAACACACAACAAAGTTCACAAAGGATTTTGTGTTGCGTCGGTGAGCAGACAGTACTCAACACATTAGACATTACCTTACCAGAGAAGTTCGAAGACCTCGTCGAGCCCATGTTTCGAATGATGTATCTGGTGCTTTACAATTCACGTAGAGTCTACATGCAACGCGTGAAGTATGTCTGTCCCACATATCCCCCAGCCATGGCTCTTCTCACATTGGATTCGAACGTCTTCGGGTTATCCCTTAAAACAGCTGCAGCATCGTGGTTGAGGGGGTCTTCATGATTTGGTTGCTGCAAGAATAGAAAATATAAAATGTGATTAAAAGAACCCCACTGAGATTCTAACTCTATTCAGTTCCTTAAATTTATGCGCCTATTTCCATTTTGATTTCTTAAAAGCATTTGGAATTTTTTATTTTGGGTCCTAAACTTCACATAAAGAACCATTCCAGTCGTATGAGTGTGATTAAATGTAAACACAGATAAATGTTTGAATGTTTGCAGTAGTAAGTTCGACATCGGTAAAATCGTAAATACCGTGAAAAGATGAAATAATCCGTATATTATAGTGTTGATATTCAGAACGGGCTTCCAGTCCTCTCTTAAAATGTTGAGACAAACATTTCCTTCCAAGTCAATATTAGGATGATACACCTGCAAGTCAAATGTGTTCAGCTACTTCTAAAATATTAAAAAGAAAACACAAATTAATCAACAAGATCAGCATCGTTACCTTTGTCTTGCACTTCACTTTTGGTGGCTCGTGAGGGTACACAGGGGAAACTTGGAAAGAGAAGAGAAACGTGCCGCCTCTGTTAACATGAAATCAAAGAGACTTATACAGTTCATAACCGAGGAACAGCTACTGGGTGGGGGGAGGAACAGACATCTTAACCAAGAAATAGTGATTAAAACATGAAAAAAACAGTGTGTCAATACACAGCATATATACAGTTGAACCAAGTCCAATGCAAAGTTCCATTGAAGCTTCATTGATAAAAATGATATGACATCCATGCATATATCTTCAGCTCCTAATATTTAAAGTGATAAGACGCATCATGCACATCTGAGATTCGGGAATTGTGACGTGAACACGTGCATTTCATCTTGAGAAGAACATATTGCAACTAAACTGAAAAACAATGCCTACAAGAGACTACTTACAGATAATATCCTTCATCAGGCTGAATAGTGACCTCAAAGTTCATCAAGTCATCCTTGCCATTAGGAAACGATATACAACACGTTTTTGGTAGGTTCAATTCACTGATATCTACAATTAAAAATCAAATAATACCTTGAACTCCAGGCATGAGACCAAACGAAACGAGTATATAGCCATATTACACCACAGTGAATAGAAAAATTAACTGATGTTCATACCATATTTATATCACTTGCATAACTCAGCAAATAAAGTAAAACACAAGAAGATAAAAGGCCTCTTGCGCTCAAAGCCACACAGATTATAAAAGTTATTCTAGTTGGCCTTGATACATAAACTACTAAACTAAATTAGTTACAACAATTTCTAGAGTGTGCGCCAAGAGCAAGCTAGGAAGACACCAAACTTCAACTTCATCACGTCACAATAGCTAATTCCAGACTGATAAGTGACTTAAAAATAAAGTTCCAGCAGAAAGAGGAATGCAATATCATATTTGAAATCTAAAAAATCCATAACACTAAACTGATCTGAACCTTAGTTAAGACAATGGATGCTAATAAATATAACAAACCAAATGGGTTTTCGTAAAAAGCTCTAGAAAAAGAACGACTACGATCGACAATCTACAAACCACAGAATCATGGCTTCAAGTTCATCAGTTCTTCATCAAAGATGTAAATGAAAAAGAAGTAAAATGGTTACCTTTTTGAAGACGCAATTCTCCTGCACTTTGCTTCTTGCCAGGAGGTTTTCCATTGGCATTCTGTGCAATCTCTCTCTGCTTTTCCTTCACTTTAAAAAGCTTAATCATTGTTCCTGAAGAGTACCGTAAAAATAGAACATCAAATTCGCAGCACTGGCAGACAAAGTATTGCAAAAAGATTGTTTTTTTCCCGAAATGTAGAACGAACGAATGACTAATCCCAATCAAATTATAACACCGAAGATGACATAACGTTTTTCCATGGAACAGAGCTCTTTTATTGCAGAATTAGACTCGCGGAACCACAACATATTGGATTACTCCAGTACGGCACGAAGCCCCTAATTGCCATTTCAGAGCAGTAAATTTAAATGGCAAAGACAGTATAGGCTTAATGCCATTAAAGTAAACTGTGCCATATAATAACACAGTGAAAGAAATAAAATCAAATCATAACACAGCAGATGATGAAAACGTATCTCCTGCTGCAATTTCAAACACAGTAAATTGAAATAGCGAAGACTTCACACCATAGATGAAGCAAAATCTGTATTCCTAAGTAAATGAGAATATTACACTAACAATTGCTATAATAATATCCAATGAAACCCCAAACTTCCTTGGAAAAGTTTCCTCGCATTTTCTAGCCACATGTGTTCCTAATACATCGTTTACATAACCATCCAACCAAGAATCAACTGGATCACAATATATAGCTGATAAGATAGTAAATACTAGATATCCAACTCCATATGCCAGCAAACGCAGGAACCAAAAGGTAGAACTAAAGATTTTTTTTTAAAAAAATCGTTAATAACTTTCCAATCGGCAAATAGACAACGCAAAAGACTCACGGGATCAAAAAACAATTAAAACAAACAGCACGATAATCCATAAAACATCAAATAAAAAACCGTAGCAATTAGGATCTCATCAAAACGCGGCAACACCTATGATTCAAGCCGTAATCAAGATTAGATTCATTCGACAAGCATAAAAACGAACACAAAATCAATGAAGCTTGAATCCTGGATCGATCAATCAATCAATGAAGCTTAAGGAAAAAAAGAGGATGCGATCGCAGCAGAAAGAATCAAAAGAAAAGATTGCAGATGGAGACTTGCCTGGATTTGAAGGAGTTGCAAACGAATTCTTGAGAGGATGAAGGTGAAGATGAAGCTCCGGAAGAAAACGAGAGAGAAAGAAAGAGGGAGGAGGGATGGATGGTTGGTTGGTTCAGAACTCTCTCTTCTTTCTCTCTGTCGTACGTTCCGCAGGGCCAAATTCGGATCCCTTCGCTTTCGAGCTTCGACTGCGGACCGGCGTCATCCACATCAAAGACTCACTCCACCTTCATTCCTAAAAACCAATCAGAAATCGCCACGAAGGCACTGTGAGTGACAGCTCGGTCGACTTACTGACCCACTGTGCTGTTTCTGTGAAGAAGGGACCACAGAAACGGAAACTATCCCCTGCTTCCCGGCTCATCTTTGTGATTTTACACCCGCATCATTATTGTTATTTCATTATATATTTCTTTTTTCATAGGAATTTACGACATTTAATTAAAAGTAATAATAATAATAAATTTTAAATTTTTTTTACAATTTTTTAGATTTATTAGATAAAAAAAAATCTGGGTTTAATTAGAAATAAATTAAAATTTACATTTTTAAAAAAAATAATATATCTAAAACTTATTAGATATGAAATTATTAAAATTAAAAATTAGACATATAATTAAATAATTTTAAAAGATACTTCGAGCATTAAAATAATATTAAAACAATTTTATTTTTATATATATGGCAAGAAATCATTTAATTTTAAGTATGATCTACCTGCCTTCTATGAGAAATATTTATTTATATTTTATTTTATTTTATAAATTATATATAATTATTAAAAAAATTATGACAAATAAGGAAGGAAAACGTCTTAATTATTAATTTTACGAATAGCAAGAAGGATAAGTATATATAGTTGACCTTATACCAAAAACTGAAAAAAAAAATTGTATTTAATATTAATAATAAGACAAAATAAACCTATAATAAAATACTTTAAATTCCAATATAAAAAAAATTAATTATTATATTATTAATTTTAAAACTAAAATAAATAAATAAAAATTAAGAACAAAAAAAAAAATTGATTTGACATGTTGTTTAAGTTTAGACATATATTCTCCCTCTAATTATAACGAGAATTTAAATTTTAAAAAATTAATATATGTAATTTGTTCGTCGTCCATGAAAACTAAATTAATTTTTAATTAAAATATAACTTTAAATCAAAACGACGACGTTTGGATCAAATGAGGATGAAGATGAGAAAAAGGTATAATTCTATTTTATTTTTTTCTTTAACTAAATAAAATATTAAAATTTTCAATTATGTTAAACTTTTTGTTAATTCCTAATAATTTGATTAATATAAATAGAAAGTAGGATAAATTATGATAAATAAATATGATTAAAATAATATGACGGTTTTTTAATTGATATAAAGAGTGAACTATCGTTTGATAACTAAGTCGACGTAAATCATTGTTTTTGTTGTAGCGCATATGTCAAGTTGCATGCTATATTAAGTTCGATGTCTTCACAAATGGAAATTTTATACTTATACCAATTTGAGAAATTAATTAAAATTCTAACGACTTCGTTACCGTTCTTGAAGTTGGTTTTAATTTTAAACATGTTATGGATAATTTGATTGAGTAAAAGTAGTATCGACCTCGAAGTAACTGAGTTATTAGAAGAAGAAGAAGATAGTGCATTGGTCTAACCTTAACCCTCTCGAGCTGCCCCCAACCTAGGGTATTTATGTTCAGCTCGGTTTGGTTCTACTATTAACCTAATTCACGAGGGAAACATGAACCTCCTATACATGCATTGTTTAACTCGAAGAGAGGTAACAACACTCTCCTACTCTAAGCTCTTATTGGATTTTTCTCTCCCTCTTAGTGTGTGTGACAAGTATCACATTCGCATGCATTTTTCTTGTTTTGATGTCTATGTTCTTCCTCCAAATAAATTTGTTGTTGTCGTCATATCAAAGTTAGGATCGTTATCTGCTAAGAACTTGTGATTGAACACCACCTCAGTCTCGGTCTCATCTCTAAGAGGGGTGATCGAGGAAAAACTAGAAGAGAGCTAGAGAGGCGGGTAACCAAAATGGACTGCACTGTAACTAAATTTTTTGGAAATACTGGACAAATAGAGCCCACCGACAAAGTCGGGGGGTGCTACTTACACAATCCCAACAAAAGAAAAGCTCGATTGGTCGAGAATATGCTAAAAAACCAAATAAAAAGTTGACCTTGGGAAGGAGCGTTCGAAAGAAGCTGCATGAGATTGCATGCGACAAAGCAAGCTATATAGAAGATCCGAAATTGATGATACATACGGTGTCGAGGAGTCCCAATTAGGGTTGAGGCAAGACCAAAACTTCGAACACAATCCATAAAAGGAACGGAAAGAACTCTAAATTAATACAACATCGATAATTATACGTTACTTTATTTACAAAGATGCCAGGAGATAAATATATTAAAATGCATCATTTAAATTTTGGAAATAAGGATAAGATTTAATACTATAGGTTACAACAAAATATATGAAACACAGTATCAAATTTACTATGTTGCCATATATATATATATATATAGATATTTTTCAATAAATTAAATGTTTTTAGCACAAAATGTTGAATTAAGGTGAATTAGGAGAGAAAAACAATGGGTTTTTTTTAATATATTTGTTAAGTAATTCAAAAAATTTTAGAATTTTATCAAAAAAAAAAAAAAAAAAAATTGTTATTTAAATGAGACGGTGACAGTGAGTTCTTCATCCCTTTCTATTCCCTAAAAGATCTCTCTTTTCAAGTCTCTCTCTTCTTTGCTTTTCGTGTTATTTTGAATATTCCTCATCGGGTTTGGATCGTGATTCTACACGAGCTTACTTGCGTAAATCGTTGATTATAGGCTGATCTTGGTAAAAAATCATTCTAAACAGCTTTCAACGAGATTCAGTTTCTATACTTTTAATATTTGAGTTTATTTTAACTTATTTTTTTTTGAATATTCTTTGATGGGTCTCGACCGTGATCCGTACGAGCATACTTCATCTCCCTCTTCTCTACTATATTCAAGAACATGCTTTGTTTCTCGTGTTTTTTCAATATTCTTTCATGGGTCTCGGTCGTGATCCCACACGAGCTTACTCGCTCGAATTGTTGATTATGGGCATGTCTAGAATGACCGAGACACGAGCTTTCCTTGCATTTCCTTGCTTTTGTTCATGTGATCTCTCAATTCTCGAACTATTACAAAGTTCCGAGTATCATAACATCTTTATCACCTATCTTCTTTTCTCGTTTTTTTTTTCTTATTATTCTAATCGCCAAAATTATTTAGATTTCAAAAATTTACACAGCATGTAGTTAATCTTAGGTAGGAAACTGAACCAAGAACCATTAAAATGATAGAAAAGATAATTGTTTATGTTTATATTTAATGTTATTTGGAAATAATTTTTGGCAATGCAATTTATGACGTCATAGAATTTGACTTTCATTATATTTTTGGATTCATATCACAGGTTTTAGTTGTTTTCCTTTTTCATTCATGCACGTGTTTGATTTCTGTTACATGCATGCATGAACATTAATGCCACTAACTTTTGTAATTAAATCTTTCCATAAATAAGAATATTCGAAACTATTTTATCTCAGAAAAAATATATATTTTTTTTAATTTTAATACTATTTTTAAACTTTAAAAAAATATTATTCTCGTTAATTCATTAATTCTGTTTTTAAAATATTTTTGAATCTTGAAAAATAATACTCCTAAACTTTAATTTTTTTATTAATAATATTAAAAAACTTCAAAAATATCTTTAATATTTTTTAATTTTAAAAAATTTTAAGAATATTTTTGAAATTTATTTTTAAAAAATAGTATTAATGAAAATTTGAAAGTATTTTTTTTAAAAAAATTGAAATTCTAGAATATATTATTTTTAGACAAATATAAATTTTGGAAATATTTTTATTAATTTAAGTTTTGTTATTAGTTTTTTAAAGAATAATTAGAAGAAAAAAAAAACATATTTCACATTATATATATATATATTCAGGTGCTTCCTTTATATTATATGCTTATATATATTATTTAATTATTTATCACATGTCTTTTTTTTTTTAATATAAATGCAAAATAAACATAGATTTTTTCGAACAGTTTTGTAAATTTAAAATAATTTTTTTTTAAAATACCACAAATTTACTTTTTTTTTTCCTTAATTTTTAACCTATTGATTCAATTATAAAATATTTTAATTTATATTAGATTTGAACTTTCAATATAAAAATATATAATGATTTTTAAAATGATTTTTAGATTATTTGAATAAAATAGTACAAATTAATTAATAATAATTGTGTGGTAATTATAATTATTTTTATGGTTTATAAATAGATTATTAAATATAATATAAAAATTAATTTCTTATTTTTTATATTTTTCTGTTATTTAATTATAATTTTGTAATGTACAAAAATTATTATAGTTTATATGTTGATTAATTTTCTCTCTCTCTTTTTTTTTTTTTTTTTCCTTTT